>NC_059264.1:3444082-3446582 GCF_017591435.1 Portunus trituberculatus | reverse complement strand
CCCTTAAAAACCCTTAAAACTAACTAAAACCACAAAAACGCTACTGAAAACCCTAAAAACACTCTTGAAAACCCTTAAAACTAACTAAAACCACAAAAACACCATTGAAAAACCTTAAAACACTCTTGAAAACTCTTTACCACTGAAAAATTTAAACACCATTAAAACCCTAAATCTCTCAACAGAACCACGTAAAACGCCCTTGAAAACCCTTAAAACTAACTAAAACCACAAAAAACACTACTGAAAACCCTAAAAAAACTCTTGCAAACCTTTAAACACCATTGAGTACCTTTAAAACCTCAATGGAAACAAGAAAATCCCCCTTCAACCGCCCCCTCCCCCCACGAGTAACTTCCACAAGACGAGAGCTTGTGCTTGCGGAAATAAGACTGCCAGTATTTGAGAAAGCCGTCCCTCTGTTGCAAGAATGCCGTCCCGCGCTGCCTGGGGTCTCGTCTGCCCAGCCACGCCCTCCCTGCCTCCCTGCCCAGCCTGTCATGTCCCGTAGCTCGTCACGTAAGACACAAGGAGGAGGAGGAGGAGGAGGAGGAGGAGGAGGAGGAGGAGGAAGTGGTGGTGGTGAAGTGCCATAAAATGATGAAGTGGAATGGAGAATGAGAAAGAAAGAGGAAGTTATTGATGTAGGAGGAAAGGAGGGGGAAGAGGAGGAGGAGAGGAGGAAGAGGAGGAGAGGAGGAGGAGGAGGAGAGGAGGACGTGGAGGAGGAGAGGAGGACGTGAAGGAGGAGGAGGAGGGAAAAAGGAGGAAGAGTAGGAAGAGGAGAGCTATAAGATAAGATAGAAAAAGAGGAAAAAAAGAAAAACTATATAAGAGAAGGAGGAGGAGGAGGAGGAGGAGGAGGAGGAGGAGGAGGAGGAGGAGGATAAGAAGGATAAGAAAGAAGAGGAGGAAGAGAAAAGTTTCACATATTTCCATACACTGTCCTTATCTGGAACCTCACTACACGTTTCTGACAAGCTAAACACAAACACAAACACACACACACACACACACACACACAATCTTCCTTCATTCTATATTATTCATTCTTTCCAATCTTTCCTTTCTTTCCTTTTTCTTTATTTCTTTTCTCTCGTTATCTAGCCACATAAATTGGAGTAGCCATTGTAGTGATGTTTACACGCGTCCACCCTGCCTCACTGTGTCATCTCGACCCATTACAAGACGTCTAATTCTTCCTTGCACATTTTTCTGTTGAGCCAAGACACGTTAACTTCATGTGAAAGACGTTTAGCGAGTGTCTTGCGTTACTCATCTCAAGACATTACAAGACAAAAAACTTTCCTCCATCATTTCAAGACATTAGAAGAGCCATGACCTCTCTGCGTGTTCTTTCCATTACACCAAGACACGTTAACTTCATGTGAAAGACGTTGTGTTACTCATCTCAAGACATTACAAGATTAACTCGGTCAGAAATCCCTTAGTGATGCAGAATTCTATTAAGTCCTTCAGTACCATGACGTGTTTCCATATTCATTCTGCTTACTATTTGGCGCTTTTATACAGCTTCAGAAACTTATGTGGGGGGATTAGAATAGTGAAGACTCTAGCCGGTAATCTTCTGACCTCCATAGACCCTTCCTAATGTCAATAAAACCATCTAATGATACCCAAACTTATGGTAAAAATGACTCCCAGTACTGAAGAAGTTAAAACCTGTTTGTCACCGCCTAGCCAGCCACTCTCCAGCCACCAGCCATCCCCAACTACCTCGCTGTTCCCTTGCCGCCTCGTCCCTCTAATGTGTGTGTACAGACTCGGAACCACACACTCACACACACGCACACACACACACACTTCGTCCAGGTGGTCAGTTAGGTGCGGCGATGTGTAATGTCACGCCCACCAGCTCCTGCCTGCCAAGCGTGTCTCCCTGTGAGAAAGAGGAGGCAGGAATGATCACTCAGCGCTACTCCAGGCTCGCCCGCAGCCCCGCACTCCGTTCATACCGAGTGACCGCCGCTCCTCACCAACGCCACAGCCACACGCATCTTGTCTTGCCTTGCCTTGCCCTATACTCAGAAACGCCTCGCTCTAACACCGTAGCGATTTTCAAAGGCCACAGCGATCATTAGCCTGGTTTTCATGACTGTTTCTCATGCTAACAATGTGGAAATTTTGTTAATCTGTCATTAGAACTGTAAAAAACACCACTAAAGATCCGTGTCACTTCATATAAAGGATTTAGAATGTTACGGAAGTGCAGCGGAAAGCTATCAGAGTGTGGCTGTCCAGTGTCCCGCTAACCGCCTCAGCTTGTAATAAGGAAAAAAAAATGCTTTAGTTTCTTGAGGGGACAAAAACTGGATATGTTACGAGCACTGCATCACCGCCTTAAGTATTAGAAGCTGTTATGAGCAATCTAAACACGGCTAGTCCTGCCACGCCTCCCGTTGTTAAAGAACGTAACTGTATTTCATAAAAAAAAAAAAAAAAAGACTAAGAAAATGTAGCACTTGGCCAGGGTTACTAG
>NC_059264.1:3431582-3436582 GCF_017591435.1 Portunus trituberculatus | reverse complement strand
CTTAATCTTCTAAAAACTCTAGTACTTGTCTTGATTCTTCCTAAATAGTGCCCACCTTCTTCTTATCCACAGTTTCCTTTCTCTTTAACTTTATTTTCCTTCCTCCTTAAACCTTGCAAAAGTATCCTCTCTTTCTCTCTCTCTTTAACTTTCTCAAAACTCTAGTATCTTCCTTGAGTTATCCTAATTAGTCTCCACTTTCTTCCTATCCACAGCTTCCTTCCTCTTTTTAATTTTACTCTCCTTCCTCCTCAAACCTCGTCACTTTACCCTCCAGTAGCTTCCCTATAACTATTCTTAATTACTATCAACCTTTTTTCTTATCCACAACTCTCCTTCCTCCTTAAACCTCGTCACTCTACTTTATCTCCCTCAAACTTTCACCTGCAAACACCAGTAGCTTCCCTTTCTACCTTCTTCCTACCCACAGCTTCCTTCCTCTCCACCGCTTGCCCCCTCCCTCTTGACCTTCCCCCACTGAACTGTGACGCAGGAAGGAGGGACTGCCACCACCTTGAAACTGTGGCATAAAAAATGAAGAGCGCGCACGCATGAGCATTAGCAGAGTAGAGAGATGCTACATTGTCAAGAAAACCAGGTGCGTGTTAGTGTGGAATCCAGACCTAATTCAAAAAGGAGTGGTGTGTTTTGAGGCAATTGAAGAGAAAAGAAGCAGCTCAGGCAGGAATTCACCTTGAAAAACTAGTTCATAGTAGATTGGGTGTATTAAAAAATGTGTAGGCAAGCGAGATAACAGCGGCCAGTTTCTCTTTCTCATTTGATAGATGGGGACGAGTTTTAGAAGAACCACATTGAAAATCTCCACAAAATTGACAGTTGCAAGCAGAAGAGAAGAAATTGGACGTCAGAAAAAGTAGAATAAGCAAGTAAGCACTGATAAGCAGGAAGATAAAACAACAATAGAAGAAAGAGAGAGAGAGAGAGACAGGAAGAAGGGAAGAGGGAATAGATAGGCACGAGTTTTAGAAACCTCCACAAAATCAAGTGGCGAGCAGAAAAGAAGAAAAATTCGAATCCGAGAGAGACAAAAACTAGAACAAGCAAGAACACATAGATAAGCAGGAAGATGAACGCAATACAAAGGAGACACAGGGAGAAGAGAGAGAGGTCAGTATGAAGGCAACACTGAAGACTGTCTGGTGCCTGGTGATAATACAAGGTGGTGCCGAGCTAACAGTCCATTCAGAACACAAGGAAGGGAGCTAAAACAAGGTAGGAAATACAACTACCCTTAATGCCACAGCGCCGAGCAAAGTGCATTGTTACAACTCCGAGTACAAATCAATTACTGGATAAGGAGAAAGAAGATAGAGTGAGAGAAGAGGACAAGGAAAAGGGGTAGGATAAAATTTGGTGGAGGAATAAAAAGAGAATATGGAGAAACAAGAGAAAAAGGATAAAGGAAAGGAAAGGAGTAGAGGAGGAGGAGGAGGAGGAGGAGGAGAAGTAGGAAAAGGCGGAGAAACAGCAAATATCAACCCTTTCAGTACTGGGGCACATTTTTACCTTGAGATTGGCGTACGATTAGACCATTTTATTGACATTAGGAAGGGTCTATGGAGGCCAGAAGATTAATGGCCACAGTCTTCACTATTTTAATCCCCTACATAAGTTTCTGAAGCTGTATAAAATCACCAAATAGTAAGCAGAGTGAATATGGAAACACATCACGGTATTGAAGAGTTAAAATCGTGACAGTGATGAGATAATGAGACGAGTCGTGAGATGAATGCACTGAGAAAGAAAGAAGAGACGAAAGTATTGACACATAACTTAGGAACGAAACGATACAAACACGTGAAAAGATAAAATAGAAAGAAGACACACAGGATGAAAAGCAGATACAAAAAATAAGATAGGAAAACATAGAAGACATTTAAGATACAAGGAAAGGAAAGAGAAAATAGAAAAAAGGAGAAACGATGAAAAAAAAAGTAGACAGTTAATATAAAAAAAAGATTAGAGAAAATAAAACAGGAGGTAGAATTAGGATACAAGGAAATGAGCAGATAAAATAGAAAAGAAAAGAAAGACAGGATGATAAAAAAAAAGATAGATAACAAAAGATAAGAGACAGAAAAAAGAAGGCATAATTAGGATACAAGGAAATAAACAGATAGAATAAGAAAAAAAAGAGAGAATGGATAAAAAAAAGAAAGCTAAAATAAATAAAAGACAAGAGAGAGAGAGAGAGAGAGAGAGAGAGAGAGAGAGAGAGAGAGAGAAACAAAGAAGGTATATTTAGAAACTTCTATTTTAAGTAACAACAAAAACCATTCACTCTCGTTTCCTTCCTGCTTTTTTTTTTTTTTTCTCTCTCGATTCAGTAACTTGTATTCTTTTGTATATATTTACTTATTTATTCAGTAACTTATTTTCTTTATTTCTTTCTTTACTTATTTCTTTATTTTCGTTTCATTGCATTCATTTCCTTCCTGTTCTCTTTCTGTCTCTCTCTCTCTCTCTCTCTCTCTCTCTCTCTCTCTCTCTCTCTCTCTCTCTCTCTCTCTCTCTCTCTCTCTCTCTCTCTCTATTCAGTAACTAGTTTTCTTTATATTTATCTATCTATTTGTATTTCATTGCATTTTTTTCATATCTACTTTCTTTCTTTATTTTTTTCTCTGCATTCATTTCATTCATGTTCTTCTTTTCTTCGCCTCTATTCAATAACTTAAATTCTTTTCTTTAAATCTACTTTCTTACTTTCTTTCTTTATTTTTCCTTCGTTACATTAACTTCATTTTCTTGTTTTATTTTGGCGCAATAAAAAAAAAAAACTTGCAAAATCTAGTTAGTTATTTTCTTTTTTTTTTCCTTTTTTCTTTTTGTTTTCACGTATTTGTTTTGTTCTATTTATTTATTTATTTATTTATTTACTTTTTTTTTTTTTAGCACAACAGAAAAGAAATACTCGAAATTCAGCTTATTATATTTGTCTTTTTTTCATATTGTTTCCTTCCGTCCATCTTATCGGTCACTTAGAGAAAACCGTTAGCCTATCCAGAGGGAATCCAGTGTAAATCTCTCTCTCTCTCTCTCTCTCTCTCTCTCTCTCTCTCTCTCTCTCTTTTTTCCCTTTTTGTCTTTTTTTTATATTTAAGCTCTTCATTTCGCTCTAAACTGATCCTTTCTTCAACTACCAACCTTATCTTCGCTCCATCCTCTCTCTCTCTCTCTCTCTCTCTCTCTCTCTCTCTCTCTCTCTCTCTCTCTCACCCAAATTTCAACACGATCCTATATTTTTTTCGTCTTTTTTGCATAACAAGAGTGTTTATTTCATCATTAATTGATTTCAGTGTTCTTCTCTACCTGTTCTTGTTCAAATGAGGTAATGATTCATTCTCTCTCTCTCTCTCTCTCTCTCTCTCTCTCTCTCTCTCTCTCTCTCTCTCTCTCTCTCTAATTTTTGCGTGTGCTTTTTGAGGTCATAACAGTGTGTGTGTGTGTGTGTGTGTGTGTGTGTGTGTGTGTGTGTGTGTCAGGTGGCTAGGAAACAGGTGTTGGCAGGGTGGTGGTGGTGGTGGTGGTGGTGGTTGTAGTAGCGGTGGTTGTGGTGGTGGCAGTAGTAGTAGTAGTAGTAGTAGTAGTAGTATTGTAGTAGTAGTAGTAGTAGTAGTAGTAGTATTGTAGTAGTAGAAGAAGAAGTAGTAGTATTGTAGTAGTAGTAGTAGTAGTGTGGTAGGTGAAGTAGTGTAGTGGTGGTGGTGGTGGTGGTGTGGTAGTAGTGGTAGTGGTGGTAGTGGTGGTAGTAGTGGTGGTAGTGGTAGTAGTAGTAGTAGTAGTAGTGGTGGTGGTGGTGTAGTAGTGGTGGAAGCCAGGTGGTGGTGGTAGTAGGTGGTAGTGGTGGTGGCAGTGGTAGTAGAAGTGGTGGTAGTAGTGTAGTAGTAGTGGTAGGTAGTAGTAGTAGTAGTAGTAGGTAGTAGTAGTAGTAGTAGTAGTAGTAGTAGTTGAAGTAGTAGTAGTAGAAATGTAGTAGTAGAAGTAGTAGAAGTACTAGTAGTAGAAGTAGTAGAACTACTAGAAGTAGTAGTAGTAGTAGTAGTAGTAGTAGTAGTAGTAGTAGTAGTAGTAGGAGCAGCAGCAGCAGTGATAGTGGTGGAAGCTACAAAAGACGAAACTCCTCCCGCTCCCGCTCCCGCCCCTCCCCCCTCTCTCTCTCTCTCTGTTTCTCTGTCTCTCTCTCTCTCTCTCTCCCTAGAGAGAGAGAGAGAGAGAGAGAGAGAGAGAGAGAGAGAGAGAGAGAGAGAGAGAGAGAGAGAGAGAGTTCAAATTCCTTTATTTCCATTGGGTAATGGTTTTTACAGTATTAGAGACAGTTGTCAAAGTGAGACATAGAGTAATTACAAATATGAATAAAATATATAAAATTTGAAGTAAAATACTGTAATAAAACCAAAAATAAGAAAAAAATTTTAGAATTTAAAATTCTAATAATAATTCGTCACTTAAAATAAAGTTTCTTAATCTAAACTTAAAGCTATTTTTGGAATGAACAGAGGTGATGTTGGATGGGAGGGAATTCCATGTCTTGGGCCCAGTGGCTGAAAACGCCCTGGCACCAGTGTCAGTCTTGGAGTGAGGGACCACAAGGTTGTTCTTCTGCCTTGTTACACTTGCAGTACTGTCATGAACAGTCAGGAATGAATATAGCCAATTAGGATATACATTATTGATCATTTTAAACATGGCACAACATATATCATAAGTGTGTTTTTGTTTTATTCTTAGCCACGTAAGCTCTTTATAGGCAGGAGAGGCATGGTCAAATTTCTTGATACCACCAACAGCCACTCTTGCTGCAAAGTTTTGAAGTTGTTGTGCCTTGTTAATAAGAGAAGAGGTGGTGGTACCCCAGATGCTAAGGCAATGATTAATGTGGCTAAGGACAAGTGACTGCACAACAATAATTCTTGATTTCTTGTCTAAGTAAGAACTTATCCTATTTATATGAATTAGCATACCCATTGCTTTTCTAGTGA
>NC_059264.1:3419082-3426582 GCF_017591435.1 Portunus trituberculatus | reverse complement strand
ACCTGGCCCTCCCCCGCAGGTTGCCATGGTGAAGTACGAGGACGAGACGTACAGCTTCCGGCTGGTGGCGGCGGCGGAGGAGGGGCGCGGCACGCTGAGTGACTGCGGCTCCACTGTGTCCTCCAAGCAGCGCATCGACTCACTCTTCAGGGACCGCCGCCCTCGCCACACCCTCGCGCCCACGCCGCCCCTCCACCCGGTGCGAGCGGAACTGGAGCGTATGTTCGGGGGGCGCGACCAGCGGCAGCGCGCCTTCCAGGACGTGCGCGCCACCGTGCAGGCACAGATTGAGCGGCTGTTTGCCGATGCCTCCAGCGAGCCGCTATTGCCCCGCAAGGACAAGGCGCCGCTGCCCCAACTGTCGGCCGCTGCCCCACCACTGCCCGCACCACGACCCTCCACCCCCTCCAGCCCCTCCAGGCCCTGACGTCACACCCAGCCATTGTGGCCGACCCTCCCCCGCCCTTCCAATCCCACACCCTTCCCCTCCCGTCCCCTCCCCATCCCCACCGCCACAGACCCCCTCTCCTCCTCCCCACACGCCGTCCCCTCCCCTGCACCACACGACCTCCTCGGGGCGCGACACTCCCTCCCCCACCGTGCCTGACCTCAGCTATGCCGTGGACTACCTTGGGGCGGCCGTGGTGGACGGGCGTGCCAGCAGTCTGGGGGCGCTGCAGGAGCCCCTGCGGGACCTGTACTACCAATACCGCGCAGCCGTGGCGCGGGGCGAGGCGCGGCCAGGGGCGGGGCACCTGCACATCACGGCGGAGGGCCTGGCGGTGACGCGGGAGGACGGCCGCCGCCTGCTGGCCAACCCCTTCCCCACCATCGCTGTGTGGGCGGCCGTCAAGCTCGTGACGCGCCGCACTCAGGGTGGCGCCGCGCCCGCCACGCACCCCTACCACTACGCCTTCCTGCCGCTCATCAGCGACCCAGAAGCGCAGGACAAGGGCGAACTGTTCCACCCCCTGAGGGTGCCGCAGCCCGCTCTGCTGGCCAGCCGCGCCCACCATCCGCCCATGCTGGCCTGTGTCATGCGCCGCGTGGGCGTGCCGCGCCTGCTGGAGTGCCACGCCTTCGTGTGCCGCTCGGCCGAGGACGCCATTGTGATCGCCGCCAACCTGTACCAAGCGTTGCTGCGCGGCATGGGCGGCAGCAGCCCGCCCTCACGCCCACCCTCTGACCCGCCCTCAGACACGTACAGCGACATGCCGCAGGACGACTCCCGTGCAGTGTTCAGCGACAGCGAAGCCGTGCCCGTGCGTCCACCGCGTAGGAAACGCGCTTCTCGGGCCTCGCGGCGTGGGGCTCCGTCAGGCAGCCTGCGTCGCTCCACCAGCGAGGACATGCTGGGCGGCGGGCGTTACCTGCGCGCCAGCCAGCGTGCCAGCCAGCGGCGGTTGCGGCGGTCAATCAGCGAGCGGGAAGGGCTGGGCGTGAGCGTGGGTAGCGCCGTGGTGGGCGGTGGTGACGTGTACACCAGGGTGGCGCTGCCACGCTCCCGCTCCTTCATGAGCGTGAGTGACAAGTACTGCCTGGCGGAGCTGGTGCCGGAGTCAGCGCGGGACAAGGTGGCGGACGAGGTGCTGAGGCAGGTGGTGACGCCGCGCGGAATGTCCTTCAGCGAGATGGAGCCCGGCCAGCGCGAGGCGCTGCTAAGCCTGGCGCTCACTATGTCCCGCGACGAGATGTACCAGCGCTCCAAGAGCATCCTGCGCCAGCACACCCGCGGCAGCGGCAGTGGCAGCGGCGGTGGCGGAACATACTCTGAGGGCGAGTGGTCGTCCTCCACGCTGGGCTCGGTGCTCAAGGCCACCAAACGCTCCTTCTCCCGCTTGGGCTCGCGCGCCTCCACGCTGCAGTCCACCTATTTGAGGGACAAGAAGCTGCCGCTGCGCCGCCTGGTGGTGCCCGCCAAGGGCCGCCATGCCCCCGACAGGGTCGGTTCGCGCAACGGGGTTCCCAAGACGCCCATGCCGCGGCGTGGGGCGTCCCGCTCCGGCGGCGACCAGTCCTGCAGCGAGTGTGGCTACGACAGCGAGTGTTCCAGCAAGTGTTACTGCTCGCTGCCCCGCAGAGGCGCACCAGCCGCCAAGGGTGCCAACGACAGCGGCGGCAGCGGCTGCACCAGGAGTGTGGGAGGCAACAGCAGCGGGGGCAGCGGTGGATTGCAGCTGACGTGTGAGTGTGACACAGAGAGCTGCGCGGAAAGCGAGAAATGCTACTGCTCCCTCCGCAGGGTGCGGCAGGACGGCCTGCGCCTCTACGCCATCGACCTGGACTCCGAGACGGATGTGGCCAGCTTGGTAGCCCCGCGCGGCCAGGACTCGCCGCCCAGCCTGTGCAACGGAAGAAGTGACTCCCGCGCCGCCTCTTGGAAGAGATCCACCAGCTCTCTCAACGGCGGCGGCTCCTCGCCGGGCACCGCCACTCCGCTCCGCCACTCGCCCTCCTCAGGGCGCTCCACGGACTCTGAGACGCCGCGCCGCGCCGCGCCACCTCCGCCCCTCATATCGCCCAGGCGGCGTCGGCGGAACCTCTCCGGCTCTCTGGGATCGCGCGGCTCGCGAGGGTCGTCACGGGGGTCGTCGCGAGGGTCATCGCAGGGGTCGGCCAGCAAAATTCTGCTGGTGTCGGCGGTGGACCCGAGCGGCCGCGTGGTGTACCGCGGCGCGTCGCAGCGGCAGCAGCACCACCGCCAGGAAGGCGACACCGCCTCCATCCTCTCCATGAAGAAGACAGCGGAGATCGCGGCGCTGTTCTCAGAGCTCAAGCTGAGCCAGACCACCGACCTGCTACAGTCCGACCACCACCACCACCACCACCACAACGGCAATAGTAACAGCCACCTGCACCGCCGCGACCACCACACAGACACCGACGACCACCACGACGACGACGACGACGACGACTACTCCACCATGGCCGCCAATAACTCATTCCTCTTCTCAGACAACATCGAGACCTCCCTCGGCTACCTACCATAGGAAACCCACCCCTTCCACAGACCCCACACCCCTCAACTCCTCCCCTCCCCAATACTCCCCAACCCCAGACACAAACACCATCCCATGCACCGTCTCCCGTAAAGCTTCTCAGTTTTCCCAGGTAATTTGTACAACACCTGGCGAGCGTGGCCACTGCTCTCCCCATCCTCCTCCTCTCCACACACACACACACACACACACACACACACACACACACACACACACACACACACACACACACACACACACACACACACACACACACTGACTCATCACCACGTACACCGTCATCACAATTTCTCAGCTTAACACACACGCAAAGAAAAAGGAGAGAAAAAAAGGGTGACAAAAAGCAGCCTCGTTTTGAATATGAATTTCCGTGAGTGAATAAGAAAAAAAAGTGTAATTAACTCATTATGTGATACTTACTCTCTCTCCCTCTCTCTCTCTCTCTCTCTCTCTCTCTCTCTCTCTCTCTCTCTCTCTCTCTCTCTCTCTCTCTCTCTCTCTCTCTCTCTCTCTCTCTCTCTCATCAAAACTATCAACATTAAACGCTAAAATAAAAATAAATAAACAAATGAATAGATAAATAAAATAAAAACCAACCTGAACTGTGCAACACACACACACACACACACACACACACACGTACACAATCTACCCTACACACACACACACACACACACACACACACACACAATCTATCCTACACACACACGCACGTACGCACGCACACACGCACACACGCAGGGCACAGGCAGGGTACTCGTAGGAGGGTATCACGCAATGTTGACCTGACACACGCACACTCTGACCTGACCAATCGCGGCATCAGACAGCTTCCAGCCAGCCAATCAGGAAGCTTCTCCCGCCAGGGCCTGATGACGTCATGTGGCATTCCTTGTTGATTCTTTCTTTCTCATTTTTGGTTTGTCTTTTCTTGTTTTTGATCTTCTTCTTCTGCTTCTACTTTTCTTTATATTTTTCTTCTTTTCTTTCTTCTTCTTTTTCTTCTTCTTTTTCTTTTTCTTTTCTTTTCTTCTTTTCTTTTCTTTTCTTTTCTTTTCCTCCTTTTTCTTTTTTCTTCCTTTTCTTCTTCTTCTTCCTCTTCTATTCATTTCTTACTATTTTGTTATTGTTTTCTTTTTCTTATTCTCTGTTCCATTCTCCTTTTTTTCATTTATCCTAATTTCTTTCTTCTTTTCTCCTTCTCTTCCTCGTTTTCCTCCTCTCCTTCTATTCTTTCTAAATTTCTGTCTGCTCTTTCCTCCTCCTCTTCCTGCTCTTCCATGTTTTATACTCCTCCTTCTCTTTCTCCTCCTCCTCCTCCTCTCACAATCTCTGTTTCCTTGAATATATTCCTGCTCTTTCCTCCTCCTCTTCTTAATACCACCACCACCACCACCACCACCACCAGTCAATATATCGCTTTGTTCCTTCAGTTTGTCATTTAGTCACAGTTTGGTGCAAGAAACGACGTCACTGTATATCTAAGTATGGTGAATTTATAGTGCATTGATAGTGTTTGTGTGTGTGTGTGTGTGTGTGTGTGTGTGTGTGTGTGTGTGTGTGTGTGTGTGTGTGTGTGTGTGTGTGTTTCATTAAGGTCTTTTTGATACTTTTTTGGCATTATTATTATTGCTGTTGTTGTTCTTTTTTTTCGTACTTTTTTTTCGATGTCTATAAATCTAAGGTACTGTATAATAACTCTCTTTAATGTTTTTCTAAGTCACTTTTCTAAATCTGCTTCCATTTTACTCCTTGCATTATTATCATGATTATTATTTTTTTATTATTATTATTGTTACATATGTACATAATGTTTTTCTAAAGGTATTATTACAATTACTATTATTATTTGTACTATTATCAATTCTGTAACTAAAATTAAGTCTTACTATAATGACATGACTTTGCTTTCTTTTCATTACGTCATTATTATCATTATCTTCATTATATACCACCACCACCACCACCACCATCACCACCACTATCACCGCCATCACCATCGCTGTTGTTAATGACGTGCACATTATAGTCATCACATCACCATCGTCATCGTCATCATCATCATCACTATCATCATTTTGACCCTCACCACTATAGTATTCATGATAAAAATGCTTATATTAATGTATGTGTGTGTGTGTGTGTGTGTGTGTGTGTGTGTGTGTGTGTGTGTGTGTGTTCAATCTTGCATTACTAGTAAATAGATGAATAAGTAAATAGATAAACGAGAGAGAGAGAGAGAGAGAGAGAGAGTCAATATTGTTACTGTTATTGTTGTTGTTTCTATTGTTACTGTACATACATATTCTATAACAACACTGCATACAACACTGACATGTATTATTGTATTCTTATGTATAAAAAATTAAACTTTTCTTCCATTCATCCACCCATGTATGCTTCCCTCCCTCCCTCCTTCCTTCCTTCCTTCCTTCTTTCTTTTCCCTCTCTCCATCTTTCCTTCCTTTCTTTCTTTTCTCCTTTCCCTCTCTCCATTCCTCCGTCCTTCCTTCCTTCTCCTTTACCTCTCTCATTTCCCTCTATCACTTCTTCCTTTCTTTCTTTATTTCTTCCGTTCCTTCCTTCCTTCCTTCTTTTCCCTCTCTCCATTTCTCCTTCCTTCCTTCCTTCCTTCCTTCTCTCATCTCTCCATCCTTCCCTCCCACTTCCCTTTCTTCCCTCCATGCATTCAATTAATTTCCCTTTCTGTATTGTAAAGTCTTTGTATAATGTTCAAATATTTCTACATTAATAAAGTTACGTTGAAAATTTACCTGGTTTTCTTGAAGGCTTTGTTGTTCCCTTGTCCTTCTATCATTCTTTCATCAATGGTGTTATTCCCAGGTTTTTAATTCAATGCCACACTGTCACTGGAAAGAGAGAGAGAGAGAGAGAGAGAGAAAGACAGAGAGAGAGAGAGAGGGATTTGATTAGCTCATTCTCTTACTGTTTATTTCTCTCCCCTTACTATTTGCTTATTATTTGTTCTTCTTATTGTTCTTTAATAAACACTATTAGACCATTTTATTGACATTAACAAGGGTTTATGGAGGGCAGAAGATTAATGGCCACAGTCTTCACTATTTTGTTCTTGTGACCTGGTACACTGAGGTTTGGTGAGGTAGTTATCATTTGTGGCTTACGAGCAATTAGTATTCAGATAAATAAAAAAAAATTCTATAACATAACAATAGTTCGATCAAATTCAATCAAATTAACCCCTTCAGTACCATGACGCCTTTCCATCTTCACTCTGCTTACTATTTGGTGATAAAGCTTCAGAAACTCATGTGGGGAATTAAAATGGTGAAGATTAGTGTGGTCATTCATTTTCTGACCTCCATAAACCCTTCTTATCATAGCCAAACTGCTTTAAAATGCCCTGAAAAAATATTATATTGTCTTAAAATGCCCTGAAAATATGCCAAACTGTCTTACAATGCCCTAAAAAAATGAGTTTCCATCTGCACTCTGCTTACTGTTTGGTGATGCAGATTCAGAAACTCGTGTGGGGGATTAAATAGTAAAGACTAGTGTGGTTATTAATTTTGTGACTTCCATAGACCCTTCCTAATGTCAATCAAATGATCTAATCGTATACAGATCTCAGGGTAAAAATGTGTCCCATTACTGAACGGGTTAAAATAGTGAAGACTGTGGCCAATAATCTTGTAACCTCCATAGACCCTTGCTAATGCCAACAAAATGGTCTAAATCTATAACATGTCATTAGTTCTATGAAATTAAATCTTTAAAATGACAATACTTCAATAAAATAAAGTAAAACATCTGAAATTTTGTGGCCATGTTCGTGGAGAGATAGCAATATATATTCTCCTTTGGGTTTTAAAGTTAAGTGGCAGAGTAGTCCCCAGTGTGTGAAGGGCTGCACCACACTACACACTGAACAGGCCACGCAGAGGAGGAGGAAATAGCAGTGTATGAAATACAGAAGAAGAGAGAAAGTCAGCGAAAGAACTTGACAGACAGAGCAGAATGAAAGGTAAGAAACAACAGCGAGGAAAAGCCGATAGAAAGGCCAGGATTCCCAACCTACATTAGACCTAACCAGCACCAGCAGAGTGGCCTCACATCTACCACAGTCCACGCTCACGTTTATCACGTTTTCTGTCACCTCTTCGTCCTATTCGTAGCGGGAACTATAATCATTGAGTTTGTGTAATTCACCACGGTCGTCTTCTGGTCACCCAGCCAGTCTTCCCCATCACGGAGTGAACTCAGAGCTCATAGACCGATCCTCGGGTAGGACTGAGACCACAACACATTCCACACACCGGGACAGCGAGGCCACAACCCTCCAGTTACATTTCCTACCTATTTACTGCTAGGTGAACACTGAACAAACCCTATACACATTTACAGCCGCGCGTGTGTACCTCAGTGGACCTTTTTTTTTTTTTATCTATTTATTGATATATTTACCCCTTAGCCAGATTTCCCTCTTACGTAAAAAAAAAAAAATTACATAAGGGTAGGGGTG
>NC_059264.1:3404082-3414082 GCF_017591435.1 Portunus trituberculatus | reverse complement strand
TCCTCTCTGAAATCCCGCTACTCTTCCACAAACACATTATCAACATAGACGTCGCGCTTGTACAGGTGAGGTGGTGGTGGTGGTGGTGGTGGTGGTGGTGGGTGATGGTAACTCTCTCTCTCTCTCTCTCTCTCTCTCTCTCTCTCTCTCTCTCTCTCTGACTATCTATTTATTATCTATTTATTTACTTGTCTACGTGTCTTTCTATTTATTTATCTATGTCTATTTGTCTACCTGTCTATCTCTGTCTCTGTCTCTTATCTCTCTCTATGTATTGTTGTTTCTATTAATCTATCTTTGTTTGGCTGTCTATCTACCTCTGTTTTCCTTATCTATCTGTCTGTCTATCTATCTATCTATCTATCTATATGTCTGTCTATCTATCTATCTATCTATATATGTCTGTCTATCTATTAATCTATTTTTGTACGTCTATTTTGCTGTTTACTTATCTATTTATCTATCTATCTGTCTATTTCTCTACCTTCCTGTTTATCTCTCTCTCTCTCTCTCTCTCTCTCTCTCTCTCTCTCTCTCTCTCTCTCTCTCTCTCTCTCTCTCTCTCTCTCTCTCTCTCTCTCTTGCAGGTCTCCCCGCCAGACAAACACGGGTTCTGTTCTCTCGGCACCAGCGTGGATTGTGCAAGGGCGGCGGTACAGAATGCCAAGTATATCATAGGCCAAGTGAGTAGTAGTAGTAGTAGTAGTAGTAGTAGTAGTAGTAGTAGTAGTAGTAGTAGTAGTAGTACTGGAGATGGTGATAGTGTTGCAATATCTTTAAAATAAACACCCACCATTTCTCCTCCTCCTCCTGCTCTTCCTCCTTCTCCTTCTCCTCCTCCTCCTCCTCCTCTTTCTCTGGGTGCACTTTTTTTACATCTTATTTCTCTATTTTTAGTTATAAACACACCACTTTCCTCCTCCTCCTTCTCCTCCTCCTCCTCCTCCTCCTCCACCACTACCACTACCACCACCCCCACCACAAGCCCACCACCTCCTCCTCCTCCTCCTCCTCCTTATCTCCACATCATTGTCCTCCATCACTACCACTACCTCCTCCTCATCTCCACCTCCACAAACAAACACATTTAATCCTCCACATCCTTATCCACATCATTACACTATTTCCTCACCACCACCACCACCACCACCACCACCACTTGACCCTTCCCTCCGTCAGGTGAACCCATGCATGCCCCGGACGTTTGGTGACGGGGTGATTCACAAGAGCCACTTTGACGCCATGGTGGACGGCCTGGACAACCTCCCTGAGCACTGCCCCAAGCCGCGCTCTGAGGTGGAGAACGAGATAGGAAGGCTAATCGCTGAGGAGCTGGTGGATAACGGGGCTACACTGCAAATGGGTATGTGTTCTGGGTTGGTCAGTGTTCAGAAACGCTCTGCTCTCTCACCGCGACTGTTTTCCAAGGCCACAGAGATGATTAGCGGGGTTTTCATTAAGTGTTTCTACGGTTAGTAATGTAGAAATTTTATCACTCTGCCTTTAGAACCGTAAAAACACCGTAAAACACACACACACACACACACACACACACACACACACACACACACATACTACACTACTACGACTAGCTGAGTTCTAAAGACTATTTGTCCTGTTAATAAAGCAGAAAACTTGTTAACATGTCACTAGAATTACAGAAACACTCTTAAAAACTCGTGTCACTTCAACTAGAGGCCTTTGAAAAGAGTGAGAGACGATTAGCCGAGTTCTAAGAGTATTTGTCCTGTTGATAACGCAGGAAAATGATTAAAATGCCACTAAATTTACCCTGCTGCTTTCACCAAATGCCTCTCCGTTGACCCACCCGCTCCTAACAACTCAAAAAGGACAACCACCATTACACACACACCTTCACCCATTCTCTCCATCATCAAAACCAACACTACCTCTCCTCTCCCTCTCTACCTCTCCTTCTCTCAACAGGCATTGGCAACATCCCTGACGCGGTGCTGGCCTCTCTGAAGGGACACAAGGACCTGGGTGTGCACTCGGAGATGTTCAGTGACGGTGTCGTGGACTTGGTGGAGGCAGGCTGCGTTACTAACACTCACAAGTTCTACCACCCGGGCAAGATTACTGGAAGCTTCTTGGTCGGCACACGAAGACTCTTTGATTTTGTCGATAATAATCCGTTTGTGGGTGCGTGTATTGGTGTGATAGATAGATAGATAGATAGATAGACTTATAGATAGATGCAAGTGTACGTCATTTGTCCCACATTTTGGGTAACTCTTATTAATCTAGAAGGGAACTGGCAATCAAGTGGGCCTTTTTTGATATGTATATTTTTTGTTGCCATCGTGTGAAAAAAAGAAAGTGTATAAGATGAAGGAGGTGTGTGTGTGTGTGTGTGTGTGTGTGTGTGTGACAAATAGACACGTAGGTGAGTAGATAGTTACACAAATAGACTGATGGATTGATAGATAGGTGTGTGTGTGTGTGTGTGTGTGTGTGAATGGGAGGTGAAGGGGGATTCTTGGGTGAGGTGGAGGGAGAAGCTATTGATTGCCGGAGTGAGTGAGTGAGTGAGTGATTGCGTGACTCACTGACTGACTGACGGAGAGAAGGAAGGGAAAAGGAGAGAGTGAGTGAGTTAGTGAAAAAATGAGTTAGTTATTTGGTTTGTGTGAGTGAGTGAGAGTGAATAGCTGAGTGAGTGAGTCAATGAGAGAGGTGGAAAAGAAATATATGTAGAAGAAAGAGATAAGGGAATGAGAGAGAGTGATAAGAGGAGAAAGAGAGATAGAAGTAGGAGAGAAAGAGAAAGAGAGGGAGGGAGAGAGAGAGAGAGGAACGAGGCAGAGAGAGGAGGGAGTGGGAGGGGATCGAAATAAAAAGAAACACGGAATGGAGGGGATAAAGAGAGGGAGAGAGGAAGGGACAGGGAGGAGAGGAAGAGGAGGAGGAGGAGGAAGAGCTGTTATCCCTCCTCCTCTCTCTCTCTCTCTCTCTCTCTCTCTCTCTCTCTCTCTCTCTCTCTCTCTCTCTCTGAAGTTAAACCTAGTACCCTACATATCACCATTGATCCTCTCTCTCTCTCTCTCTCTCTCTCTCTCTCTCTCTCTCTCTCTCTCTCTCTCTCTTCTTCTTCTTCTTCTTCTTCTTCTTCTTCTTCTTCCTTCATTAATTCCTTGTTTGCTTTCCCTCGTCCTTTCTTTCCTTCAGCATTATATCGCTCAAGTCCTTCTCTATCTTCAGCACCTTTCTCCAGTAATCTTTCTATACAAACATCAAAACACAATTAACTAACAGACACGCCCCCCAAAATAATGATAATATACCAAATTTTATACTATATTTTTTTTTCATTTGTATTCGGGAAAAAATCGGTAAATTTAGTGGAGAACATTTTGAGAGACGGAAAAAATTATTACTCTCTATCTCTAAGCACATTTCTACCTTCAGTTACTCCTACAGCGACTCCTTCAGTAGTGTGTGTATCTATCTAACCTAACCTAACCTAAGACCTACATAAGAGGGAGGTTTCAAGACATTTGCCGCAGACTTGGGTACATTCTTACTCTCTTTAATGGAACTAGCAATCAAGTGGGCCTTTTATTTATTTTTTTTTTTTTTTTTTTTTTTTGCTCTTAGCCAACTTCCCCATCTTGCATTAAAAAAAAAAGTGGTAAATTTGCAGTTTCAACCAATATACCCTATCTTACATTTCTTTTCCCTATGACTAACAAGCTTGGGGACCTCCTGGGAAAGCGGGGTTTTAACCTACTACTATACATTTCAGCGGTGGACAAACGGTGTTTTTTGCAGATATCTCCTAAACGAATCGTTGGATGAGTATGATATTTCAACACACTACCTTGAACATCCGTTCGTAATTTATGGTTAACATACCACAGTGCTATATGTGTTATGTGAGGAGTTTACTGAGTGAAAAATAATACAAAGCCGACGAGTCATGTTGACGCATTCGAATGAAAGTGTGGCTCCCCCACACACCCACCCAAACCATTCCTAACCACTACTACGTCTCCCCCGTCTAGGAAGTTCTCGCCCTCTTTATCCCTCCTCTCCTCTCCCTAGCTCCTCGCCTCCCTCACTCCTGTGTCCCTCCCTACTTCTCCCACCACTGTATTTATACATTATAATGTTCTGTAAGTGTGTATGTATAGATATGATTATTAACGAGTATGGTACAATTTCATGAAGGCAAGAAGTGGTTCACGTTGATAATTACTGTACAACAGCACGTTTACGTGTAGTATATAGAAGAGCCATGTTTGCAGTCGTTATGGTCAACCATGTGAACATGATGTGCTGGAATTACCTGTGACCTGGACCTTCTACTGTTAGGAAAAGTTGATACTCTTATTGCGTACTGTCTACCTATTGATCATAAAAAGTGGTCCAGTTTATATATAATATTATTTTGTTGTTAGATACGTTGCTTATTATCCAGCTATACGGCCATTAACAGCGGAATTAGCTATTGCTTTCACGGTCGTTTGACCCACTCTGGTTTTCATGTCCACATATACCAGCAATTGTATTAAATAATATTATTAATGTATGATATGTATGTACATACTGACGTATGTAACTATTATACCTATACGTATGTAATTACAATAGGGAAAAAAAATCAAAGGTGGAAGGCTGATGGTGTGAATAGGGGTGATAGGGGTCAGAGCGATACTGGGGTTCTTCAGGGTGGTGGTGGTGGTGGTGGTGGTGGGGTTAGACGAGTACCCACACTCGTCCGATTCTGTATAACACCTTTGATATGATGACTGGATTAGGCGTAATATCACTCAGTAAACTCCTCACATAACACATATAGCACTGTGGTATGTTAACCATAAATTACGAACGGATGTTCAAGGTAGTGTGTTGAAATATCATACTCATCCAACGATTCGTTTAGGAGATATCTGCAAAAAACACCGTTTGTCCACCGCTGAAATGTATAGTAACCTAACCTAACCCCATTGTCCGATAGGGTAAAATGGGGTTTAGAAATGCTGGTAGAAGTGTGATCCAGAACTTGAGAATGTGTATAGTGACGTGTGGTGTATTGGGTGAGACTGCAAGCACTAGAATTAAGGTAAATTTTAATTGTCCTGAAGTTATTAATAATTTTCGAGAGGGTAAAATGAGGTTAGAAATACTCGTAGACCTATCCTAACCTAACCTAACCTAAATTCAGTCGTGGTTATTATCAATTTCCGATAGGGTAAAATGAGGTTAAGAAATGCTCGTAGAAGTGTGAATTAGACCGTGAGAACGTGTATAGTTACCTGTGGTGTATTGGATGAAACTGCAATAATACCAGATAACTGAATAAGTCAAAATGTTGCAGTGATGTGTGACGTGTCCTTCGTGAACAACATCCCAGTGATCGCCAAGAACCCCCGCATGACGGCCATCAACTCCTGCATCGAGGTGGATTTGACTGGCCAGGTTGTGTCCGACTCCATTGGCACCAGGATGTATTCAGGTGTGTGTGTGTGTGTGTGTCTGAGAGAGAGAGAGAGAGAGAGAGAGAGAGAGAGAGAGTGTGTGTGTGTGTGTGTGTTTCCTTCCCTATCCTCCATTACAACAGTTTCATCATCTACTTACATTTCACCTTCCTTCCTTCCTTCCTTCCTTTCTTCCTTCCTATTGACTTCTTCCGTAACCGGCGTGCCCTGTGTGACCTCTACGCTGTACACAAGGTCACAGGTTAACACTTCTCCTTTAACACGGACACACACGGACACACACGGCCAAGGACACCCACACAGGCACTCCCTCTGCTCCCTCGTGTTGTATTGCTGATGTCTGGAGGATGAGACGGTTGGCAGTGACGTGTTTCTTGTTCATTTTGAGTGTTTCGTCTCCTCTCTATCGCTCGCTCCCTCACCACGATTGTTTTCCAAGGCCATTGAGATGACTATCCGGGTTTCCAAGAGTATTTCTCCCGTTGATACTGTAGAAATGGTGTTAATCTGTTGCTAAATCTATAAAATCAATCTTGAAAACCCCGTGTAACTTCAACTACAGCCTTTTAAAAGTAATTATGATTCGCTTTCCTCTCCGAATCGCTAGCATTGTTTTTTCACAGCCACTGAGATGACTAGCTGCGTGTTTTTCCTGTTGAAGTTGTAGAAATGTTGTTAATCTGCTGCTAAATCTATTAAAGCAGCCATAAAAACACGTGTTACTTCAACTACAAGGTTCAAAATGAAGAGAAGATTCGCTTTCCTCTCTTCGAATCACAACCACTGTTTCTCCTGTTGATATCGTAGAAATGTTGATAATCTATTGCTAAACCCATATAAACAGTCTCAAATATCCGTGTAACTTCAACTACAGACTTTATAATGTAGAGATGTTGGTCTGTAGTGTTTTGGAATGTCTCTGAGTCGAGGTAGGGTTTCATGAAGCGCTAAAGCCTGTATTCTGAAGCGCTTTGTAGTCTCTCACCTTCACTGCTTTCCAAAGGCTCTAGTTGAAGATACTCATGTTTTTAAGGATGTTTTATGGTTCTGGTGATGGATTGGCAAGGTTTCTAGTGTATCATGAGGAGAAACACACTTGAAAACCTTGCTAGTCGTCTCTGTGGCCTTGAAAACCGTTCTGGTGAGAGTAAAGCATTTTGAACATAGCCGTGACTGTCTTATTCGCTGGTTCATGTTCTTGTGGTCCCTGTCTGGTGTTCTTGTTCTTCATGTGTGTGTGTGTGTGTGTGTGTGTGTGTGTGTGGTGAGTTAGTGATGGGTGTAGTGGTGAGGGGTGTGTGGTGATGGGAGAGAGTATTTATGGTGTTTTCTTGTGGTGAATGAGTGGTGAATGAGTGGTGTGTAGATCTCTCTCTCTCTCTCTCTCTCTCTCTCTCTCTCAATTGACCCCTTCAGTACCATGACGCGTTTCCATATTCATTCTGGTGACTATTTCATGATTTTACACAGCTTCAGAAACTCGTGTGGATGATTGAAATAGTGAAGACTGTGGCCATTAATCTTCTGACCTCCATAGACCCTTCCTGATGTCAATCAATAAAATGCACAAAACTCAAGGTAAAAATGCGTCCTAGTACTGAAGGGGTTAAAATAGTGAACACTGTGGCCATTAATCCTCAGCCCTCCATAGACCCTTGCTAATGTCAATAAAATGGTCTAATGGTACACAAAACTCTAGGTAAAAAATTATGTCCCAGTACTGAAGGGGTTAACATGCATTCAGACAATCTACTATCTTCTTTCACTACCATTATTCATTTATACTTAATTAACATGTGTGTGTGTGTGTGTGTGTGTGTGTGTGTGTGTGTGTGTGTGTGTGTGTTGCAGGTGTGGGCGGGCAGGTGGACTTCATTAGAGGCGCTGCTGTGGGGCGAGACGGGCTGGGCAAACCTATCCTAGCCATGCCTTCCACCACCAGCAGAGGCGAGTCCAAGATTGTCCCCTTCCTGAAGCAAGGTAAGTTATGGAACACTGTATACTCTCTCTCTCTCTCTCTCTCTCTCTCTCTCTCTCTCTCTCTCTTTGCCTGGTCATAATTGCGTCTTGTGGTGTTTGTCCTCTCTCTTTCTCTCTCTCTCTCTCTTCCTCTCTCTCTCTCTCTCCTCCCCTCTCTCTCTCTCTCTCTCTCTCTCTCTGCTGTGGTGTTGATGGTGTTGTGTTGTTGTTTTTATGGTGTTTGTATAGAGATTAACTTGTTTGTACATTTGTTTGTCTTGTTTTTTTCTGGCAATTTTGTCTTTGTTTATATTTTTCTTTCTAATATGCTACTACGTCTTTATTCTCTCTCTCTCTCTCTCTCTCTCTCTCTCTCTCTCTCTCTCTCTCTCTCTCTCTCTCTCTATCTATCTATCTATCTCTATCTATCTTTCTATCTTTCTACCTCTCCATCTATCTATTTAGCCATTGACCAGCATCTCCCACACACACAGGGGGCGGCGTGGTGACAACAAGAGCTCACATTCACTACCTGGTGACGGAATGGGGCATCGCTTTTCTCTTCGGCAAGAACCTCCGTCAGCGAGCTTTCCACCTCATCAACATCGCGCACCCTGACCACCGCGAGGCCCTGGAGAAGGCGTCATTTGAGAGGCTGAAATGCATGCCCTCCCCAGACCCCTAGAGAGAGAGAGAGAGAGAGAGAGAGAGAGAGAGAGGTGATATGATAGATGACTAGATGCTGGAGGAAAGCGGTGTGTGTGTGTGTGTGTGTGTGTGTGTGTGTGTTGAGAGAGAGAGAGAGAGAGAGAGAGAGAGAGAGAGAGAGAGAGAGAGAGAGAGAGAGAGAGAGAGAATACTGTGATATGAGAGAGAGAGAGAGAGAGAGAGAGAGAGAGAGAGAGAGAGAGAGAGAGAGAGATACTGTGATATCTAAAGAAAAACTTGAAATAGAGAGAGGATGTGTATATGAGAGAGAGAGAGAGAGAGAGAGAGAGAGAGAGAGAGAGAGAGAGAGAGCTCCCCCCCAGTGTGCTATATATCAGAGAAGTCTTGCCGCCAGCTACTCGTGTCTACCTTAGTCAGTCCCAATGTGTTCCTGAGTGGCCATAATAACGATCTTCATGGAAACCAGCCGTTACTATTTCTGCCAAAGATGAGAAGCATTAATATTTTTGTAGAGATGATAATGTTATGTATATGAGGCCAAATATTCTTAAAACGGATAGGTAGATGAGACATATATAACACGTATCATTATTATCATTATTATTATTATTATTATTATTATTATTATTATGGGGAAGAGGAATTTTAACCTTATTTTATGTAGTTTCAGCTGATCACACACACACACACACACACACACACACACACACACACACACACACAAACATCCCATTCTTTCAGCTAACTTCTCTCTGCCATACCTGCTTGGGGACTGGCATATAAGTTGGGGGCCTTTTTGTTGCCCTTAGCCATAATTCCCTTGTTACATGAATAAAAGGAAACTATACCACCACCTAACCTATATGTTACACCACTACATATATATCACACCACTAAATGCACCTAGATAGAATTCACGCCACGCCACGCCACGCCACGCCACGCCATGCCGCACGATGCCTTATAGCTTACTCTTCACCATGCTCTCCCGCTGTACCCTTCCTTGTAACTAGAAACGCTCTGCTCTTCTGCTCTTTCACTACGACTATTTTTCAGGGCCACAAAGATAAGTAGCGGGGTTTTCAAGAGTGTTTCTACAGTCAATAATGCAGAAATTTTGTCACTCAACCTCTAGAACCGTAAAAAAAAAAAAAAAAAACACTCTTAAAAACGCTCTGCTCTCTAATGCTACGACTATTTTCCAAGGCCACACAGAGATGAGTAGCGGTGTTTTCAAGAGTGTTTCTACAGTCAATAATGTAGAAATCTTGTCACTCTGCCTCTAGAACCATAAAAACACCTTTAAAAACTCGTGTAAATTTCGATAAAGCCTTTTGAAATAGTGGAGGTGAAGTACAGAGTGTTTGAGAATACGAGCCAATGTTGTGAAGGTCTGTTTGTTAGTGACGAGCCTGTGAATGAGAGAAAAGAAGATGTTGGGAATGTTATAAATTTACACCTGTATTCAAAAACGCCTTGTTCTCTCACTACGAGATTTTCCAAGACCACAAAGACAAATAGCTGGGTTTTGAAGACAGTTTCTCATTTCAATAAAGTAGAAATGTTGTCAATCTATCACCAGAACCATGAAAAATACTCTTAAAAACACGAGTATCTTCAACTGGGGTATTTGGAAAGCAGTGACGCGTTCCCCTCTCATTACCACAAGTTTGCAAGGCCACAGAGACAGCTAGCTAGTCGAGTTTTCAAGACAGTTTCTCCTTTTGATACACTAGAAATGTCGTCAGTCTATCACCTGAACCACAGAAATAGAGAGAGCTGTCTTGTACATTGAAGTCTGAGAGAATAAGTGTGTGGTTTGTTTGGCCTGTTTACATCAGCTGGGGAATACTGTGTTGATGATGATGATGATGATGATGGTGGTGATGGTGATGATGTGTAGTTGGACA
>NC_059264.1:3394082-3401582 GCF_017591435.1 Portunus trituberculatus | reverse complement strand
CTGTGATTATTTTAGGAAGTTCTTATGTAACTTTACCTTTCCTCCTCCTCCTCCTCCTCCTCCTCCTCCTTACTCTTCTTCCTCCTCCTCCTCCTCCTCCTCCTCCTCCTCCTCCTCCTCCTCCTCCTCCTCCTCCTCCTCCTCTTCCTAATCATCCTTACTCTTCTTCCTCCTTCTCCTCTTCCTCCCTCCTCCTCCTCCTCCTCCTCCTCCTCCTCCTCCTCCTACTACTACTACTACTACTACTACTACTACTACTACTACTACTCCTACTTCTACTTCTACTACTACTACTCCTACTCCTATTTCTACTTCTACTACTACTACTACTACTACTACTACTACTACTACTACTTCTACTACTACTACTACTACTACTACTACTACTACTACTACTACTAAAATGCTAATGCTATACAAACTACATGACGCAGTATCTCTCTCTCTCTCTCTCTCTCTCTCTCTCTCTCTCTCTCTCTCTCTCTCTCTCTCTCTCTCTCTCTCTCTCTCTCTCTTTTTTTTTTTTTTTTTTTTATTTAAACAAAACTTAATACAAAGGAACATGTACCCAAAGGCGCACTGTCGTGTGCTACCTATTCTAAGGGTACTACAATCTATTTCTCTACAATATTTACAAGACTTAAAAATAGATAATATACAAGATGGTCAGCATGTAAATGGAGCACTATTCGTTTCACTTCACTAGCACTATTCACGCACTGCACTACACTGAGTGTCACGTCACAAAGAGTGTCAGAGGAGTTGGCAGTGTCTGTCTCCACTTATGTGCCATCAGTTTGACACTGTGAGTGTTCATCTCCTGGACGTGAGGCACCGCGGCCGTGAACAAGTTCCACATCCTGGAGACGCGTCCTGCGAAGGTGCGTTGATGCTGACACCCGTGGGATCGCGGCACCTCTACGGCGTCACCACCATTGAGCACCGTTCTCGTGCTCCGTGCGGTGACTCTTAGAGGATGACGCAGCCCTGCCAGATGTGGCACTCTTTGCACCTGTGCCTTATGGAACACTACGATCGCCGCCACGTCTCTGCGGTGTTCCAGTGAATCAAGGGGACGCTCAGGCTCTGGGTGAGGTGGTAGTGCAGCATCTACTAGCCGTATGGCGCGGCGTTGGATGCTGTCCAGTCTCCTTCTGTGTGTGGCGGCACAGGACATCCAGGAGAGAGCTGCGTATTCAAGGTGGGGCCGCACCTGTGCCTTGTACAGCAGCAGTCTCCCCTTCCTGTCGAGGAAACTGGCGATCCTTCTGAGAGCGGAGATCCTGTGAGAGGCTTTCTTGGCAATGGTTTTGACATGTCTGTCTCTCTCTCTCTCTCTCTCTCTCTCTCTCTCTCTCTCTCTCTCTCTCTCTCTCTCTCTCTCTCTCTCTCTCTCTCTCTCTCTCTATTGGAAGCTTTCACTCTTTAATGGTCGTTATTGGCTAGTATGTAACCCGACTCTCTCTCTCTCTCTCTCTCTCTCTCTCTCTCTCTCTCTCTCTCCCGGCAACAAGCTTATGTGGGCTGTTCTTTATGTGTGTCAGCAAGAGAGAGAGAGAGAGAGAGAGAGAGAGGTTTACAAGCATGTGATGAAACTACCAGACGAGAGAGAGAGAGAGAGAGAGAGAGAGAGAGAGAGAGAGAGAGAGAGAGAGAGAGAGAAAACGTCTAAGTATGATATTTTGCTTAACACTTTACAATTTTGAATAACTTTAATGACATTCTCAATCTCACGTCATTAATTAAATAAGCAAAAAGTTTAAACGCCACTCTCTTTTTAACCCCTTCAGTACCATGACGCGTCTCCATATTCTCTCTGGTGACTATTTGGTGATTGTAAACAGCTTCAGAAACTCATGTGTGGGATTAAAATAGTGAAGACTGTGGCCATTAATCTTCTGCCCTCCATAGACCCTTTTAATGTCAATAAAATGGTCTTATCATAGCCAAACTGTCTTAAAATGCCCTTAAAAACATTACATTCTGTCCTAAAATGCCCTGAAAACATGTCAAACTGTCTTAAAATGCCCTAAAAAACATGAGTCTCCATATTCATTCTGGTGACTATTTGGTGATTCTATACAGCTTCAGAAACTCATGTGGGGGATTGAAATAGTGAAGACTGTGGCCATTAATCTTCTGCCCTCCATAGACCCTTGCTAATGTCAATAAAATGGTCTAATGGTACATAAAACTCAAGGTAAAAATGCGTCCCAGTACTGAAGGTGTTAAAATAGTGAAGACTGTGGCCATTAATCTTCTGCCCTCCATAGACCCTTGCTAATGTCAATAAAATGGTCTAATGGTACACAAAACTCAAGGTAGAAATAGAATAAGAGGAGGAAGATCAGGATAAGGGCCAAACAAAAAGAAAAAAAAAAGAAAAGGAAATAAAGAAGCACAAGAAGAAGAAGAAGATAAAAGAAATTAAATGAAGGACAAACAGAAGAAGAGAAAGAGGATAACGTGAAACAAAGCAAAGAAAAGAGAGAATAGAAGAATAAGAAGAAAAAGATAAGGATAAGGGCCAAGCAAAGGAGAAAAGGAAAGAAAAAGAAGCAAAAGAAGAAGAAGAAGATGAAGATAAGACGAAGCAGCGAGGGAAGACGAAACAAAGCAAAGAAAAGAGAGAATAGAATAATGAGAAGAGGAAGATAAGGATAAGGGCAAGCAAAAAGAAAAAAAAAAGAACAAGAAGAACAAGAAGATGAAGATAAGACGAAGCAACGAAACACGCCCCATCAACAAATCCTACTGACTGAGCGATAGAGAGTAATCGGATCGTGTTTACATGGACACAAAAGGGATTGGATGCCACATGTGTGCTTCAACCCCTTTAGTACCACGACGCGTTTCCATATTCCCTCTGCTTACTATTTGGTGATTCTATACACCTTCAGAAACTAATGTCGGCGTTAAAATAGTGAAGACTGTGGCTATTAAGCTTCTGCCCTCCATAGACCCTTCCTAATGTCAACAAAAATGGTCTAATTGTACACAAAACTCATGATGAAAATGTGTCCCAGTACTGAAGCAGCAAAAATAGTGAAGACTGTGACCATTAATCTTCTGACCTCAATAGACTCTTCCTAATGTCAACAAAAATGGTCTAATCGTACACAAAACTCGTGGTAAAAATGTCTCCCAGTCCTGAAGGGTTTAAACGTGGCATCACCGCCCTAGTCCCACCCTCAGCACCACCACCACCATCACCATCATCACCACCACTTGCCTCCACACTGAGAGAAGAGGGATGGAGAATGAGAGAGGTGGAGAGAGGCATTTCCACTGTTCTCTTCTCTCCACCACCTCCTCTCTTCCCTCCACACTGAGAGAGGAGAGGTCAGAGGGGTGGAGAGAGGGAGAGGGAGAGAAGAGGGGAGGAGGGAGGCATTTCAAGGCCGAAGGGAGGGAAAGAGGCCTGTGTGGGTGGGTGGGTGGGTGGAGAGAGAGAGAGAGAGAGAGAGAGAGAGAGAGGGGGAGGGAGCAGGATTCTTTCAAACGTTTAGGAGTGTTGAGAATTAGAAGGATGTAAAGGATGAGAGAACTGCTGGTAAATCTCTCTCTCTCTCTCTCTCTCTCTCTCTCTCTCTCTCTCTCTCTCTCTCTCTCTCTTCAGTATTTACATCGTTTTATCATTTTTTTTATTAGTTTATTCATTTTTTTATTTATTTTTTCGTTTGGCCATTTTTTTTTTTTTCTGTGTTTAAATTTTTGTGTATATTTTTGTTGGTCTGTTTCAATTTCCTGTTTTTCATCATTGCAGTGGAAGTTGTTTGATTGTGTGTAGTGACCGCCTCTCTCTCTCTCTCTCTCTCTCTCTCTCTCTCTCTCTCTCTCTCTCTCTCTCTCTCTCTCTCTCTCTCTCTCTCTGCAAACACCACTCCACCACGTCATCATTGTTTTTGTCCTTGTGTGTGTGTGTGTGTGTGTGTGTGTGTGTGTGTGTGTGTGTGTGTGTGTGTGTGTGTGTGTGTACGTAACATGAGGTGGACGTGATAAAGTTACAAGTATAGTAATTAGAACTCTCTCTCTCTCTCTCTCTCTCTCTCTCTCTCTCTCTCTCTCTCTCTCTCTCTCTCTCTGTGTGTGAAAATATAGATTAGAGTCACGTTTAAGGATTTCTCTCTCTCTCTCTCTCTCTCTCTCTCTCTCTCTCTCTCTCTCTCTCTCTCTCTCTCTCTCTCTATCTATCTATCTATCTATCTATCTATCTATCTTTCTACCTCTCCATCTATCTATTTATCTATCCATCCATCTATCTATCTATCTATCTATCTATCTATCTATCTATCTATCTATCTATCTATCTATCTCCCTTCTTATACACCCCTCCCTCCATGACCAAGGTATCCACACCCAAAACAATCACAATGAACATTAAACAAGACAAACACAAGACAAACACAGCAAGATCAAGAATAATGTTGTTAGTGACGCCTCTTAAATATGTAATGGAGGCGCTCTCAATTTGCCAGCATGGTCACGCAATAGTGGTAGTAGTAGTAGTAGTGGTGGTGGTGGTGGTGGTGGTAGTTTTGTTGTTGTTGGTGGTGGTGGTGTTGTTGTTGTAATAGTTTTAGTAGTAGTTGTTGTTGTTGTAGTATTAGTAGAAGTTGTTGTAGTTGTTGTAGTAGTAGTAGTAGTAGTAGTAGTGGTGATGGTTGTAGTAGTAGTAGTGGTAGTAGTAGTACTAGTAGTAGTAGTAATAGCAGTGGTGGTGGTGGTGGTAGTAGTAGTAGTAGCAGTAGAAGTAGGAAGAGGAGGAGGAGGAGGAGGAGGAGGAGGAGGAGGTGTCTTCTAATTAACTAACCGTGCTCTAGATTTGCCCACAGGATAATCTCACAGTAGTAGTAGCAGCAGTAGTAGTAGTAGTAGTAGTAGTAGTAGTAGTAGTAGTAGTAGTAGCAGAAGTAGGAGGAGGAGGAGGTATAAAGTTTCTTCTTGGTTATGTAAATTAGTCTACAAAATCCTTCCATTATAGTAGTAGTAGTAGTAGTAGTAGTAGTAGTAGGAGGAGTAGTAGTAGGAGGAGGAGGAGGAAGAGGAGGAGGAGGAGGAGGAGGAGGAGGAGGAGGAGGAGGAGATAAACAGTGTGTATTAAATAGCTAACCAATTAACAAATACTCTAATTCCGTCCATAAAATCATCCCATTGTAAGAGGAAGAAGAAGAAGAAGAGTTAAAGGAGGAGGAGGAGGAGGAGGAGGAGGAGAAGTAGGAAAAAGAAGAAGAAGAATTAAAGAATAAAGAGAAGGAACAAAAAGAAGAAGGAGAAGAATTAGAGGAAGAGAAGGAGGAGGAGAAGGAAGAGGAGGAGGGAGAGGAGGAGGAGGACTAGTATTAATTAAGAAAAGAAGATGAATTATAGGAGCAGAAGGAAGAAGAAGAAGAAGAAGAGTTAGAGGAGGAGGAGGAGGAGGAGGAGGAGGAGGAGGAGGAGGAGGAGGTAAGCAGTGCCCTTTAACTAATCAACAATGTTCTAATTTCCCCCACAGGGTCATACGGCGGCGGCGGCGATGCGAGCGGGGGCGGGTGTTGCAGTATTAACTTCCTCAAATACGTGTTGTTTATCTTCAACTTCATCTTTCTGGTGAGTGTGAAGTGTGAAGTGCCTCTTTCTGTGTCACCTTCCTAGAAACCATTGTTGTAACGCCTCTATGCCTCACCTCCATTTGTAAAGAGTTTTTAATGGTGTTTTAAAGGTTCTAGTGACGGATTAGCAAGATTTTTATATTATCAAGAGGATAAACAGTCTTGAGAACCCATTTAGTCATCTCTGTGGCCTTGTAAATAGTTGTATAGTTTTTAAGGTTGTTTTTTTATGATTCTAGTGACAGATTAACAAGATTTCTATACTTGAGAACCCAGCTAGTCAACTCTGTGGCCTTTGAAAATAGCCATGGTGAGAGAGCAAAGCGTTTTTAATACTGTTCTAACAAATGTAAGTGTTTGCATGGCTGACTGATCTTGTTCTTGATTGATCTTGTAAATACAGTATGTCTGATTTTTCTTCTTTATTTTCCCGAAGTATTAAGTAGCAGTAATAGTATTGGTAGTAGTAGTAGTAGTAGTAGTAGTAGTAGTAGTAGTAGTAGTAGTTGTAGCAGCAACAGTACTATCAGTAGTAGTAGTAGTAGTAGTGGTGGTGGTGGTGGTGGTAATAGTAGTGGTGATGGTGGTGGTGGTGGTAGTTAATCTGAGACTATTGTGAAGTTTGTATCTATCCAGTCATCCAGTCCTCATTTATCTCTCTCTCTTTCTTTCTCTCTCTCTCTCTCTCTCTCTCTCTCTCTCTCTCTCACAGGATGACGTCAGATTTAGGAATATTACTGGTGTTCTTAAGGCGACTGTTTTTGTTGACCTTGCACAGAGAGAGAGAGAGAGAGAGAGAGAGAGAGAGAGAGAGAGAGAGAGAGAGAGAGAGAGAGAGGATGAGAGGAGAGATACAGGACAGGAAGGAGATATGATGTCCAGAAACCTTAATTAGGAGAAGGGGAGAAAGAGAGAGAGAGAGAGAGAGAGAGAGAGAGAGAGAGAGAGAGAGAGAGAGAGAGAGAGAGAGAATAGGAGCGCAAGAAATGATAATTGGGCAAAATAAACTACTACTACTACTACTACTACTACTACTACTACTACTACTACTACTAATAATAATAATAATAATAATAATAATAATAATGATAAAAATAATTGCCACCTGTCCTCTTTTTCTTCCTTCTAAAGATTAGGGGGTGTAATATAATGGTCTCTCTCTCTCTCTCTCTCTCTCTCTCTCTCTCTCTCTGGGCGGCACCAAAACAAGCTATCCTTTGTGGCATTGTTACTCAACCCGCTGGTGATCAAGGCACAGATGACAACACACAACGAAGGAAAGTGAGAGAAGTCTGCCCCCCCTCCCCCGCCTCTCTCTCTCTCTCTCTCTCTCTCTCTCTCTGGCCAGAATTCTCCTTATTTCAGAAAAGATGAGTAATGGAATTTTTTTGAGGATGTTTGGAAATAAGACGAGAGAGAGAGAGAGAGAGAGAGAGAGAGAGAGAGGGGGGATGTGTTCCTATCATGGCTTTACGGAGATTCACTGTTACGCCATGTTTATTATACTTTGTGTGTGTGTGTGTGTGTGTGTGTGTAAGGGTGGACCGGTCGGTGTGTGGAATGATGGGTGGATGAGGGAGTGACTGTGTGGGTGGAGGAGTATTATTTATTTCTTTACAGTTCCGTTGACAAATGATCATGAGACGTTTTTTTTTTTTTTTTAAGGGTATTTCTGTGATTCTAGTAACGTTAACAAGTTTCCTGCATTATCAACAGGACAAACACTCTCTAGAACTCGGCTAATTGTCCTTCACTATTTTCAAGGGGTTCTAGTTAAAGTGACACGGATTTTTAAGGATGTTTCTGTAATTCTAGTGACAAGTTAACAAGTGTCCTGCATTTTCTCTTTAGAACTCGGCTTTCAAACTCTGTGCTCTATTTTGAAAGGGCTCCAGTTGAAGTGACA
>NC_059264.1:3374082-3389082 GCF_017591435.1 Portunus trituberculatus | reverse complement strand
AAACGATCTTCAACACCACCACCACCACGTCCTTACTTTCTCACCACCACCACCACCACTCAACACTCAACAAGAAAGCAACACCAACAAGCAAAAAAGAGGAAAAAAAAAAAAAAACAGATCTTCAACACCACCACCACACACTGCACCACCACCACCACTCAACACCCAACACACACACAAACAAAAACAAGAAAAAAAAAAAAAAAGGAGAGAAAGAAAAACGAATCTTCAACACCACCACCATCACCACTCAACACCACACTTTCCTCACCACCACCTTATCCCCCACACAGGGCTGCATTCACCGTCTGGAGGAGGAGCTAGTCAGTCACCTCCTGCTGTTGGGGGCAGCCGGGTGTGGCCTCTGCGTCATTCAGATCCTGGGTGTCCTGCTTGCCTGTTGCCTGTACTTGAAGCTGAGGCGAGCAGAACACTATGGACACTACGGTAGGTCGCAGTGTGTTCCCTACAAGCACTACGACCATGGTTACTAGATTACGTTAAGGTTCCGTGTTCAGAAACGCTTTGCTCTCTCACCACGAGTATTTTCCAAGGCCATAGAGATGATTAGCGGGGTTTTCAAGAGTTGTTCCAGTTAATAATGTAGAAATGTTGTCAATCTGTCTCTAGAACCGTAAAAACTCTCTTAAAAACGCTTTTCCAAGACCATAGAGATGTTTAGCGGGGTTTTCAAGAGTGTTGTTCCAGTAAATAGTGTAAAAATATTGTCATTCTGCTTCTTGAACGGTAAAAACATCTTAAAAACTCGTGTAAATTTAAATAAAGCCTTTTGAAATAGTGAAGGTGAAGAGCAGATATGTTTGAGAATACGAGACTAAGTTAGGTTAGGTTAGGATGGGTATGTGATGTGAGTTTTGTGTGTTTCGGTTCTATTTTTGTTTTGTTTTTCGGTTTTGTTACTCGTGTGGTTTCTAGTTTCTCGTGTGCTCTCTCTCTCTCTCTCTCTCTCTCTCTCTCTCTCTCTCTCTCTCTCTCTCTCTCTCTCTCTCTCTCTCTCAGGGACACCCACTCCGAGACATTTGCATCATCTACGTACACACAACACTGTCTTGTTTTGTAATGTTTTGTTCGTGTTTATTCAAATTCAGAACCGCTTTGTTACCTTCATCTTATATACTACGACTACCACCACCACCACTACTATTACTACTACTACTACTACTACTACTACTACTACTACTACTCGTCCTCCTCCTCTTACTGCTACTACAACAACTACTACTACTATTACTACTACTACTACTGCTACTACTACTACTCGTCCTCCTCCTCTTACTACTACTACTACTACTACTACTACTACTACTACTACTACTACTACTACTACTACTCGTCCTCCTCTTACTTCTACTACTACTACTACTACTACTACTACTACTACTGCTACTACTTTTACTACTCGTCCTCCTCCTCTTACTACTATTACTACTACTACTACTACTACTACTACTACTACTACTACTACTACTGCGTGATCTCCTCTGAATATTATGCATTTAATGAACAAAATATTAATGTAGACGGAAAGTTCCTGAGTTTGCACACACACACACACACACACACACACACACACTTGTACATAATTATCTGCGCATACCACAAGTGACTTATATGCTTTAATTAGGTTGTTCTTGTTCTTGTCCTTTTTTTTTTTTTGCACGTGTCATCTGGATTTTGTTTGCCATGTATTACTGAGCGTTGTGACAGGCTTACGTGTGTGTGCGTGTGTGTGGAGCGCTGTCATGTCCCAGAATGCATCGCGGTGTGTTTGTACGTTAGTGTGTTCTATACAGTACTTAGTGTGGTAAGGAGTGAGGCAGTGAATAGTGTACAGTTCCCTCTATATTGGAGAGTACTTAAGTGATGCAGTGGGCCTGTACAGTGGCTGAAGCACCAATGTCGATATTTTGTTTTCTTTTATTATTATTATTATTATTATTATTATTATTATTATTATTATTATTATTATTATTATCTTTTATTGCTTTATTTACGATTTATTCATTCACTGTATTAATTTATTTTTTACTGAAAGCTCCATGTCGACATTTTGGGAGGGTTTTTTTTTTTTTCCTCTCTCTTTTTCAACTATTTTCACGCCAGTACCACTTTCCCCGTCACAGTTCGAGGTATGAAGGCGTAGAACAAACACCAATACACACTGTTAGCACTAGGCAACACTTCTTACCTCCTCAGTGTGGCAGTACAGTAACATAAGGAGCAAGCCAATAGTTCTACCAATACTCTGTGAGGTACAACAGTTTCTCGTGCTAGTCTGTATATAGATAGCTGTAATGATCGAGGCCTTCATTCACTTTTCAATGCACATTTAGCCCCTTCAGCACCATGGCGCGTTTCCATATTCACTCTGCTTACTATTTGGTGATTCTATACAGCTTCAGAAATTCACGTAGGGGATTAAAATAGTGAAGACTGTGGTCATTAATCTTCTGACCTCTGTAGAGCCTTTCTAATGCATATAAAATGGTCCAATCGTTCACAAATCTCAAGGTAAAAATGTGTCCCAGTTCAGAAGGTGCTAAGAGGGAGGTTTCAAGACATTTATCCAATTCATACACACACACACACACACACACACACACACACACACACACACACACCACTTTTTTCATATATAGTTTAGATTGATATATTTTCCTGCCTCGAGTGTGTGTGTGTGTGTGTGTGTGTGTGTGTGTGTGTGTGTGTTCGCAATTGTAGGTAAATTCCTAGATATTTTTCTATATAATGTATGTAAAAAATAAATCTATAGATGGTTTTGAATGCATATACTGTACTAAATTTAGATAAGTAGAATACAGTGCGATAAATAATTTGATAGACTAATTGTAGAGACACGTAATGTTGTAAGAACCAATGTAGATAGATGTATAGAAGTATGACCATGTATACTTTGATCTGATTGCAATGTTATCATACAATAAATACATAAACCCTCTTTTTGTATGTATTTATAACTCCATTGGCCAGCGTAATCAAAGCAAGGAAGCTATTTTGAGACCCACTTATGATAGGATGTGGTATTGAACCCTCCTATATAAAGATTCCAGTACTTTGAAATGGGTTTGGTTTTATTCTTTTATATTTTTTGTCTGTTCTTATTATCTTTGTTAATTACTTGCTATTCTTCTCATCCTGACCCCTTCCTCTTCTTTCTCCTCTTCCTTTTCTTTCTTGTTATTTTCTCCTCGTTCTAATTAGCTTTCTCCTCCTCCTCCTCCTCCTCCTCCCTTCTTCCTCGTGTTCTTGTTAACCTTCTCCTCCTCCTCCCCTCTTCCTAGTGTTCTTGTTAACCTTCTCTTCCTCCTCCTCTTTCTCTTTCTCCTCCTCTCCCCTCCACCTCCTCTTACTACTCCTCCTGTCCTTGTTATTTTGTCATCCTTCTCCGACTCCTCGCTCTCCTTATTCTTGCTTTCATTATTCCGTTTTCCTTCTCTTCTTCCTCCTCTACTTCCTCTGCCTCCCTCTTCCCCCAAATATCAGAGTAGTTCTTCATTTTTCACCCTAATTATCAAACAACTGCATCTTCATATAGATCAAAACAACAGCAGGACTTTTGAATTCAGCGCCATAATGTGATCAGCTGATGCGCACGACAGCAATAAATATAAAAACCGTATTATTTATTTCATTTTACGCCCATACAGTATTCCAGCACTCCCAAGAATAAGATAGATAGTGATAGCAAAGCATGGTGGGGGGTAAACAGGCTGGGGATAATTTGTAGGCGGTGTAAATGGCGAGATAATTGGTGGGAAAGACAAGAGACCTTCAAGTTTCGAGCGCTTTTGGTGATCAGCTGACGCGCAGGACAAGACAGGACGGGAGGGCTCAAAAACATCACCCATTTTCACATCTCACCCTCACATTTTTCAACTTCCCACCACATCTACACCCCACACCGACCCGCACAACTGCAGGGGCAAATTACAATCACCACTCTACCACCACAACCACCACTGAGGGGCGCAGGAGGGGGGGAAGGTGGTGAAAATATGATATGAAGATAGGGAGGTGTGGTAAAGTGGACGCCATCCTGATGTAAACACTGGGAACAAAGAGAGCTTTCCCCTCACCTCTCCTCTTATTTCTCCTCCCCTGGCTGTCCACACTCCTCCCACACGGTCAATTCCTCCTGCTGGGGATGCTAAGGACCAGGGAAAAGGTAAGGGCGCCCTGAAAATCCCTCAAATCGTAGTGAATCCTTGGTAATCTTTCCCTAAACTCCCTTTCAATATTTATACTCCCCCTCTCCTTCCCCTATTATTTTTTAGGTTCAGGCTTATTTTACTTCTTTTTATCCCTCACAGATGCTTGAAATGCTTGCCTAATGCTTGTTTAACCTTGTATTTGTGGCAGGAGCTTGTGGGTAATGTGTGAGACGTGTTATTAACGTGTTATGATTGAAACGAGTGGTCCATTGAATCTTCGGTCTGGTATGAATGAAGTTTGCTTGCTTGTGACGTGCTTGTCTTGTTTTGTCTTGTTTGCTTCGTTTTCCACGTTGTTTTGTGGTTTGTGCGTAGTTATGAAGGATGAGGAGGAGGAGAGAAAGAGAGAGAGGGAGGAATTTAAATAAGTTGTGTATAAGGAGATAAAACAAAGAATCGTAGATTAGTGTAGTACAAAAGACAACAGTGAAGGAAGATAAAGACAGAGAGAAGAGGAAGACGAAGAGGAGGAGGAGATGGAGAGAAAGAGAGAGAAGAATGTAAATGTTATGTCATGTATAAGGAAATAAAACAAAGAATATTAGCTCAATTTAGCACAAAAGGCAACAGAGAAGTTAAGATAAAGACAGAGACACAAAGATAAAGAGCAGAGGTGATAAGAAAATGGTGTAGAAATGCTAAAAGGTCAATTAGTACAATATGGAGAAGAAAAAAACACAGAGTAACTAGTACATTTAGCAAGGCAAGGTGACAGTGGAGAGAGAGAGAGAGAGAATATTGTGTAAAAGTGTTACATTAAAAATAAAAATATATGACAAAGAACAGTATTACTTGACTTCACAGACTGATAATGAAAGAAATCTGATCACTAGGGAAGAAATGAAATAAAGAAAGAATGATTGATTATTTAGCAAGACAAGGAGAGAAAGAGAGAGTTTATTTTATTTTTTCTATGCAAGAGGGCTTAACTGACCAAGGGCAACAAAAAAAAAATAGAAAAAAGGCCCACTTGATTGCCAGTTCCCTTAAAGATAAGTAGAGTTCACCAAAAGTCAAGGACAAATGTATTGAAAGCTCCCTCTTAAAAGAAGTCAAGTCGTAGGAAGCTGGAAATACAGAAGCAGGCAGGGAGTTCCAGAGTTTAGAAGAAGTATTACATTGAGAAGTAACACAACTATAACAAACAACACTGTATTATTGGACTGCACTGAATATTGATGGGAAATGTAATCAATAAGGAGAGACAAAGGTAAAGAAAATTATACCATTCTTAGGCAACACACGTGAACAGACTTAACCCCTTCAGTATGGAGCCACATTTCTACCTTGACATTTATGTACAATTAGACCATTTTATTTTACATTAGTAAGGGTCTATGGAAGTCAGATCAATGGCCGCAGTCTTCACTATTTTAATCCCCCAAAATATGTTTCTGAAGCTGTATAAAATCACCCCCTTCAATACTGGGACACATTTTGAGATTTGTATACGATTAGACCATTTTGTTGACATTATGAAGGGTCTACGGAAATTAGAAGATCAATGGCCACAGTCTTCACTATTTTACTCCACCACATGAGTTTACAAAGCTGCATAAAACTACAATATACTAAACAGAATGAATATGGAAATGCGTCATGGTACTCAAGAGATTAAAAGGGAGAAAATAGAGAAGAATGCATCATAGAAATAAGGATTAGTTTGATGGTTATAGAAGGTAATTGGAAAAAGATCTGAAGCAAGTGAAGAATGTTTTAGTGAGAGAAGCGAAAAAGATTATATTTGTAGACACACTGTTAGCAAATCACAGAAGAGTTTGAGCCATATAAACCCCTTCAGTACTGGGACACATTTTTACCTTGAGATTTGTGTACGATTAGACCATTTTATTGACACTGGAAAGGGTCTATGGAGGTCAGAAGATTAATGGCCACAGTCTTCACTATTTTATTCCCAAGTAAGTTTCTGAAGCTGTAGAAAATCACCCCCTTGAATACTGGGACACATTTTGAGATTTGTGTACGATTAGACCATTTTATTGACATTAGGAAGGGTCTATGGAGGTCAGAAGATTAATGACCACAGTCTTCACTATTTTAATCTCCCACATGAGTTTCTGAAGCTTTATAAAATCATCAAATAGTCACCAGAATGAATATGGAAGCACGTCCTGGTACTTTAGGGGTTAACAAAAGAAAAGACAATGGAAGGAGATTTTATAAGCAGGAAATTCTTTATAAACTTCTGAAAAATCTCCAATATATCTGAAAAAAAATTTTTATTCTTACTAATATATATTTTTTTCTACTTTATTGATTTTTCTTATTAAACGTGTAGTTCCAATTTCTCTCTCTCTCTCTCTCTCTCTCTCTCTCTCTCTCTCTCTCTCTCTCTCTCTCTCTCTCTCTCTCTCTCTCTCTCTCTCTCTCTCTCTCTCTGTTCTGTTCTGTTCTGTTCTTGCAAAACTTCTCTTCCTTTCCTCTTTCACCTTCCTCTTTTCTTTTCTCATGTGTATGTGTGTGTGTGTGTGAGAGAGAGAGGGAGAGAGAGGACGTTCATAATTAACCAGGTCATGTCTACAAATCATTCTCATTCCTCTTCTGTGTGTTGACTATTTTCATTCAGAGTGTGCCACCACCACCACCACCACCACCACACTTGTTGTCTTGCCCTCTCCATCCATGGCTATCCCTCTCATTATTATTATTCCTGCCCCATCCTGTCTTTATGGGCTATGTTACTACTGCCACCACTTCTACTACTGCTACTACTACTACTACTACTGCTACTACTACTACTACTACTACTACTACTACTACTACTACTACTACTACACTATTACACCACCAATACCACTATTTCTAATTCTATCACTACTACTACTTTTTCGTCTTCTTCTTCTTCTTCTTCTTCTTCTTCTTCTTGTTCCTTCTTGTTCTTCTTCCTTCTTGTTCTTCTTGTTCTTGTTCTTCTTCCTCTTCCTCTTCTTCTTCTTCTATTTTTATTACCACCACCACCACCACCACCACCACCACCACAATGTACAGAGGGGGTGGGGGTGAGGCAGGCCAGTCATGTGTTGCCTCCCTCAGTCACACACCAGCTGCCACACTGCTAACACCAACACTCACTCTGCCTTGTGTTACTTGCCTTAGGTTCAATGGGGTTAGTTTTGGGAAGGTTCTGTGTGTTTCTGTTGTGTTTCTTGCTGTGTTGTATTTAGTTGTTTCTGGATTCATTGGTGTGTTTCATTGTTTTGTTTTGGTTTTTATTTTGTGTTTCTTATTGTTGTTTTTCGTTTTTCGTTTGTGTTTCATTCAGTTTTCGTGAGTTGTTTTTCTCTATTTGTGTTTCATTGAGTTGTTTTCGTTTTATTTGTGTTTCATTCAGTTTTCGTTTTTATTTGTGTTTTTCACCGAGTTGTTTTTCATTTTCATTTGTGTTTCATTGTTTTGTTTTCATTTGTGTTTTGTTGAGTTGCTCTGGTGTTCTGTAATGGTTTGTGTGTTCTGTAAAGCTGTTTTTTCTCTCTTTTTTTTTTTCTTTTCTTTTTTGCCTGTATAATCTTTTAACGTGTTTTCTGTTTAAGTTTTTGTATTGATTTATTGTGTTTTATTTAGTTCTGTTAAGTGTTCTGTAATGGCGTCTGTGTTCTATAAAGCTGTTTTTCATTGTATAGTCTTTTTAATGTGTTTTTGTGCTAATATTTAGTTTCTTTGCTTATTTCCTTGCGTTTGTTATCGTGTCTTGCCAGTCTGTGCTTATATGACCACCCAAATGTCAGGTTAGAAAAGTGACAACCTTGAATAGAGGAAACAAATAAATATATTCTATCGTAACACTAGGCTGGCAATCATACACACACACATCCATAAACTACAACTAGGTAAATACACACACACACACACACACACACAGCAAAGTAAAAAAAAAAATTAATATCACCACCATAATCACCACCACCACCACCACCACAACAATCATCACCACCACCACCATTCCAGGCTGGGGTTTGGAATGGCAAGAGGGGGAAGCGTGCCTAGCCAAGAAGACACACCACACGCCACCCCGACCGCCACCGCCGCTGCTGCCACCACCGATACCACACACCAGGCACTGCGACCCCAAAACCACAACACCGACAGCGACAACACCCCCACAGCCACACCCACACGCAGGCTTCTCCGCCACTCCGCGTCCTGTGAGAGTCGAAGTGAGAGAGGGGAGAGTGAGAGGAAGAAGCGCCAAGGCATAAGGAAGAGTGACTCGCTAGGTGTGGGATGTACAAAGTGGCCGTGTCATGCCTGTAGGTTTCTCAATCTTGCCTCCACCGACCAGTGTGTGATCTGCGCGCGATGGAAGACTCGTCAGCCTCTCCAGGTACTGTTTGGGGTGTGTGTGTGTGTGTGTTTTGGGTATTTTAAGGGACATTTCCGGTACTGTTTGGGGTGTTTGAGGGTGTTTGTGGGGTGTGGGGGTATGGGTGTGTGTGTGTTGGGTGTTTTTAAGGGGCTTTGGGTGTGTCTGGGGATGTTTTTGGGGGTTTTTGTGGGGTGTGTTGGTGTGTGGGGTGTCTGGGGATGTTTGTGTGTGTGTGTGTGTGTGTGTGTGTGTGTGTGTGTTGGATATTTTTAGGGGCCACTTCCAGTACTGTTTGGCGTGGTGTGTGTGTGTGTGTGTGTGTGTGTGTGTGTGTGTGTGTGTGTGTTAAAAAACTGTATTTACATCTCACACACACACACACACACACACACACAACCTGACCTCTCCTTCGTCTGGGCAGTCATCCCAGGTCGGGTCAAGCAGTCAGCGGTGGTCAGTGGTGGGAGCAGCGTCCGCCACTCAGGGCACCCCCACCAGGGCCGCCTCTAACGCCAGGGACAAGTGGACATGTCGCAACTGCAAGTGAGTTTCGGGGACACTCTTAGAATTGTGGGTAATGTTTTTCTCATTTTTACACTTTTTTTCTTTTTCCTTTTTCTTTTTCTTTTTCTTTTTTTTTCCGATTTTGTATTATTTTTATATTCGGACATGTTGTAACTGCAAGTGAATTTTTGGGACACTCTTAGAATTGTGGGTAATGTTTTTTCTTATTCTGTTTCTTTTTCTTCTTTTTCCTTTTCTTTTTCTTCTTTTTTTCATTTATTTATTTATTTTTTTTTTTATTTTGGTTTATTTATTTATTTATATTTTATTTTTAAGGACTGGATCTCTTCTTTTTCCTCTTTCCTCATCTTACAATCCTAAGTAATGTTTTTCTTTTCCTTTCTCTTTTTTTCTTTTTCCTTTTCTTTTTTCTTTTTCCATTCTTTGTTTTATTCAAGGACATGTATCTCAGTGGACCTTTCCTTCTTCTTTTTCCTCTTCTTTTTCTTCCTGTTCTCATAATGTTTCTCTTTTCCTTTTTCTCTTTTTCCATTCTTTTTCTTTTTCATTTAAGAACATGTACCTCAGTCGGTCTTTTCTTCTACTTCTTCTCTTTCCTCTTCTTCCTGTTCTTGTTCTTGTCCTTTTTTCCATGTAGTAACTCTTTTCCTTGTAGCATTTTAAGAGTTGGTTTTCTTTCTACTTTATGTTAATCTTTTCTTCTTCTCTCTTCTTCCTGTTCTTCTACTTCCTGTTCCTGTTGTTCTTTTTTTCATTTAGTAATTTTTCCTTGTAGTATTTGAAGTTATTTTTCTTTCTAAGCACAAGACAAATGGAGGAAGTGTTACAAGTGTGGCTGTGAGACTGGCTGCCCTTTATCACCTCATCCTTATCTCTCCTTATCTTCATCCTGTGTGTGTGTATGTGACTTGTATACTTTCCGTTGCCTTTGTTTCAGTGCTTGTGTTCTTGTGAGTGAGTGTAGTGCTTTTGTGACTGTGGATGGTACTGTAGTGGTGGTGGTGGTGGTGGTGTGTGGCTGTGGTGTGGCAGGCTGGTGGTGAGGGTGGTGATTGTGTTGGTTGGTGGTGAGGTGCTGTAGTGGGCTGGTGGTGGTGCAGGGTAGTGTGGGTGTGGCAGTAGTGTGGTGAGATGACTGTGTAGTGAGGTGGTGTGGCAGGGTGGGGTGGAGATGTTGTGGGTAACGCTGGTGTTGCCTGTGCAGGTTCCTCAACGTGTGCCATGCCAGCGAGTGTATCATCTGCGGCACTCGCGGTGAGAGCAGCGGCGGCGAGTGCCTGGCCCTGGTGCCGAGGGAGCTGCTGAGCCCTGCCGGCGCTGGCCAGCATGGCCCCCCCTCGCGGCAGGCCCTGCAGCGGGTGTTTGCGGCGGCGGCGGCCATGAGCTCCTCTCCCGGTCTGCTGTCAGCTGCCCCGCCTGTCAAGCTCTCCTGGAAGTGCCCGCGGTGCCGCCACTACAACTCGGCCCACAGCGCCACCTGCTCCTCCTGCGTGAAGCTGGTGGGGCACGGCAGCGGTGGGGCCGTGGGGGTGGCCGCCGTGGCCCCGGTAGAGGAGGTGGAGGGCCGTCTCATGGTGGAGAACAGCCTCTACTTCCTTGGCAACAGTGCCGCTGCCGCTGCCGCCACTGCCGCAGACACTGCGTCGGCTGTGGGGTGCCCCGAGGCGGAGTGCAACCGCTCTCCCAAGCGGCAGGTGCCGAGCGGCCCCGCCCTGCGGTGCTCCAAGCTGAGCCGCTCCGAGGCAGCCGCCGTCCCGCTCGCACCGCCCGGCCGCCACCCCGGCCCTGAGCTGGACGCCAACAGCAACCCCAGTGTTGGTGAGGGGGAGGAGGGAGGGGAGGGAGGGGGGGAAGCCTGGGCCTGCAAGCGGTGCACCCTCAGGAACCCACAGGAGTTTGAGTCGTGCGAGGTGTGCGATGCCCCGCGCCGCCCCAACATCCCCACCACGCTGCCCCGCCGGCCTGCCGCCAGCCCCACGGACGTGCTCAATGGCAACTGTGGCCCTGCAGAGCAGCGTGGCCCCATCAGAAAGTCCTGCAGCGACACGGCCAACCTGAACGTGGCCGACTCTCTCGCTAAGTTTGTGGCGGGAAGACTCACTTCCCCCACTGAGCCCCCAACCATGTCCGGCCCCGCCCAGCCCAGCGAGGCCCCGGAGGCCGCAGCCCCCATGGTGGTGGACCTGACGCGCCCCGCGGTCCCGGTGCTAGTGGACTTGACTCGCCCGGGTGCCCTGCGGGGCAAGGAGGAGGAGGAGGAGGAGGAGGAAAAGGAGGAGGAGTACTCCCTGGCAGAGGCGGACATGTGGGCGTGTGCGTTCTGCTCCTTCGCCTACAACCCGTCGTGGTCCGAGAGTTGTGATGTGTGCGGCGGCCAGCGGCAGTCCCGGGGTGCCCCGGACTCCCCCTCGGCAGAGCAGGCCAAGAACAGGGAGGTGCTGAGCCAGGGCCTGCAGGAAGACTTCCAGCTGTTGACCACCGACCTGCGGGAGGCGGGGGCCGACTCCCCGGACCAGGCCTGGACCTGCATCAAGTGCACGCTGGTCAACTCCGGCTCGGAGAACGCCTGCCGTGCCTGCGGCGGCTCCAAGCTGAAGAGCATCGGCTACGTGGAGGACGCCACACTGAAGCGCGGCGAGTGCTGGAGCTGCGTGGTGTGCACCCTCAAGAACCCTATCTTTGCCCGCCGCTGCAAGGCATGCAAGGCGCGCGTCGACGGCACCGGTGGCACTCGGGACAAGCTCAGCGCCGAGGCAAAGGCCCGTGACGCCGCCCGCCCCAAGTCTGAGCACCTCACCGGCCCAGGCTGGAGTCTGCCAGCCCAGAAGTCCCCCAGCCTGCAGCGCATCAGCCTGGAGGCTGGCGGGGCAGAGGGCTTCCCCCCGCCTTCCCAGGACAATCAAAATGGCGGGGCAGAGGCAGCGGCGGCAGCAACAGCTGCAGCAGCGGCAGCAGTAGTGGCGGGGGCAGTGGCACCTGCCCGTCCTGGAGGCAATGGGGCCATTCCCAAGACACGCCCCACCTCTCCCCCGGCAACACAGGAGTCTGGTGGTGCCCGGGCTGTGTCTCCACCGGCCAGCAGCCCCCCGCCACCCCGGCTGGCCCTGCCCCGCCCCACCCCATCCTCCTGGAGCTGCGGGGCGTGTACCTTCAGCAACAGTGCCTCCGCCGTGTCCTGCTCCATGTGCGGCTCCTCCCCCACCCTTGGGGACGTGGCAGGACCATGGCCAGGGCCGGGAGCCACCCACCGCGGCCAGTCAGAGCTGATGGACGTCCTGAGGGAGATGGAGGTGCAGGACGCCCTCCACCGCTGGACACGCATTGTGCACTACTGCAGACAGGTGGGCTCCTCATCTCCCTCAGTGCTGCCTGCCTGTATGGCTGGCTACACTGTCTGTCTGTCTGTCTGTCTCTGTCTGGCTGTCTGTCTGTCTGTCTGGCTACACTCCCTCTGTCACCAAACAGCACATAGACACCATTCATAGCTGCACTCACTGCCCCTCCCATCCACCTACCCATCTCCACCATACACAAACCACTCCTCTGTCTCACCACTCACACCCATCCCATCCACCCATCCATCTCCACCTCACCAACCCACCCTCATACCTATCTACCTATCTCCACTTCACCATTCACACCCACCTCACCACCTCACCCTCTTTCCATTGTCATTCTGTTTCTTTTATTTACTCTCTCCTTCTTTTCCGTCCTGTTTCTATTGTGTCATTCTCTTTTCCTTATTTACTCTCTCCTTTTCCTTCCTGTTTCCATTGTCATTCTCTTTCTTTGTTTACTCTCTCTGTCTTTTCCTTCCTTTCTGTAGTATTTTCTCTCCTTTCCTCCTTCATGTTTGCTTACTAACTTTTCTTCCTCCTCTTCCTTCCCTCACACTCCCTCCCTCCCTCCCTCCCTCCTAACACTTCACTCACACCTCCTCCTCCTCCTATTCTTCTTCACCTTTCACTCAACCTTCCTCTTCCTCCTCCTTGACTCACCCCTACTCCTCTTCTTCCTCACCTTTCACTTAACCCTCCTCCTCTTCCTCCTACCTAACCCATCACTCACCCCTCCTTCTCCTCCTCCTCCTCTCCCCACAGAACCAGCACCCCTTCGTGGACGACTCGTTCCCCCCCGTGCCGCGCTCTCTATTCTTCAACGCCACTGATAAGAACGAGTCCAGAGTGACCCAGTGGCTGCGACCTCATGAAATTCTGACGGACTCCACAGACAACAGGAATGTCAAGTGGGCTGTTTTCCGCACCCCACTGCCCTCTGACATATCACAAGGTGTGTGTGTGTGTGTTTGTGTGTGAGAATTTACCTAGTTGTATGTTACAGTGTTTGAGTGGGCCTCGTAGTGACCTGTCCCCATATCTACATTTATCTAACTTTTCCCTCAATTTGTGCACACTTTCTGCTGCTACAATCTCTTCACTCAAGCCGTTCCAGATGTCCACCGTCCTGTGTAGGAAACTGAGCTTCTTAATGTCCTTCAAACACTGACTTTTCATGGATCTTCTAGGAGTGTCCTCTTGTCTGTCTCCCTCCCTCCTCTGTCAGTGTTACCAGGTCTTGTCTATCTATCTTTTCCATACAGTTTACTAACTTATACATAATTATTAGGTCTCCTCTTTCCTGTCTATTCTTTAAAGTTGGTAGTTCCATTTCCTTCAATGTGTGTGGTGTTGTGGTGTAGTGTGGTATGTGATGGTCAGTGTGGTATAGAGGTGTGGTAGTGGTGTTTGTGTGGTATAGAGGTGTGGTACAGTGATGTGTGGTAGTATGTGTGTGTCTGGTGGTGTGTATGTGGTGTAGTGTGGTGTTGAGTAGTGATATGTGGCCTTACTAAACTCAAAATTAGTGTAGTGTGGTGTGTTAGTGGTGTAGTGTGGTGTTGAGTGGTGGTGTGTGGTGTTAGTGGTGTAGTGTCTTTCTGTCTGATCTCAGTAACACATCACCATCACCATCACCACCATCATCACCATCACCTCAGCAAGTCAGCAGTGAATTAATGCCAGCGCTGTCACTGTGTCTGCCTCAGGGGTGCTGGGTAACTGCTGGCTGCTGAGTGCCCTGGCGGTGCTGGCGGAGCGGGACGACCTGGTGAAGAAGATCATGGTGACCCGAGACTTCTGCCCAGAGGGAGTGTATCAGGTGAGTCAGGTTGGGTTAGGTTAGATTGAGGTGGGTTAGGTTGGGTTGGGTTGGGTTAGGTTAGGTTAAATTGGGTTAGGATGGGTTGGGTTAACATCCTTTATTCTCAGTGCACTGTCTTGTAATATCTAGGTTAGGTTAGGTTAGGTTCAGTTCATTTAGTTATTTATTAATTTATTTATTTATTTCATTTATTTATTTTATTTTTTTTTTTTTATTTTTTTTTTTTTTTTTTTCTGTGTATCTTATTGTAGTTAGTTTAAGTTAGGTCAGGTTGGGTTAGGTTATAGCAGTTTAGTTAGCTTAGGTCAGCTTCTCATATTCCCAGTGCATCTTTTTATAACAGTTAAATTAGGTTAGGTTAGATTAATTTAGATTAGGTTCTCTTAGCCTCGGTGCACCTTTATAGCAGTTAGGTTAGGTTAGGTTAGGTAAGGTTGGGTTCTCTCATTCTCTGTACATCTTATAACAATTAAGTTAGGTTAGGTTAGCTTAGCTTCTCTTATTGCCAGTGCATCATCTTGTAACAGTTAGGTTAGGTGAGGCCCTCTTAATCTCAGTGCATCTTCTTCTAACAGTGAAGGTGCGGTGCAAAACATTGATGAGCTGAAGCACGCTGGTAATTGTTGTCAAGTCTTCTTTCATTCAATCACTCCCTTTTTATTGACCGATTTCCTTCCCTCACTTATTATTGCCTTCCTTCCACTTCTCTTCACAAATCTATTTACTTTCTATCAC
>NC_059264.1:3354082-3369082 GCF_017591435.1 Portunus trituberculatus | reverse complement strand
AAATATATTACAAACTTGATAATGTAATGAGGAAACTGTCAACTTTTTTGCTTTTTAATACATTTAGATATAAATGATTTTAGGAGACAGCAGTTTGTAGGCATCACACAGACAGACAGACAGACAGTCAGGTACCACTAACCATGCTATTAATTAACCCTGTGTTCTGTGTGGCAGGGGTGGGCAGGACAGACAGGTACCACTAACCCTGCCATTAATTAACCTTGTGTTGTGTGTGGCAGGGGTGGGCTGGCCTGGTGGTGATGGTGGAGAACAGACACCCTGACAAGTGTATCCAGGTGATGTGTGACTGTCGGGAGAGCTACAATGTTGTGTCCACTCGCGCACAACTCAAGACTGTCGATTCTGTGCCTCCTCTACACCGGTAAGACTGTGTGTGTGTGTGTGTGTGTGTGTGTGTGTGTGTGTGTGTGTGTGTGTGTGTGTGTGTGTGTGTGATAACTCAAGCCTTTTTTCTTTGTTTTTATATATTGGATTATTTATTTATTTATTTATTTATTTATTTATTTATTTTTATTTTATTTATTTATCTTTTTTAATATTTAAGGTTGATATTCTTGTACACTGTGGTCAATGAAATAACTATCTGTCTATCTATGAGTGTGTTTGTGAGTAGGTGTTTTGAGTGTTTAAAGTGCAGTAGTACTAACATAACTTAACCTATTTTAATCTAAACTAACTTAACTAATCTAATTTGACCATACCTAACCCCAAATCTAACCTTAAATATTCAACGTAACCTAACAAAACAAAAAAAATAAATAAATAACCTAACCTAACCCAAACTAACCTTAACCTAACCTTACCTAATCTAATCTAACCTTACTTAACCTAATCTGACCTGACCACCCCCAGACAAGTGATCATCGTGCTGACTCAACTAGAGAGCAGCGGCGGGTTCAGCATCGCCCACCGCCTCACCCACCGCCCCTCCCACTCTGCCGGCCTGCACGACTGGGGGCCCCCTGGAACCAACCACGACCCTGCCATTGACGGCCTCACCCACGGCCTGCACTCACCCAGACCTATATAGACCAGAAGGGACTCGTTCATAGACACGTGAAGGCCTACACACTCATGGCCTGTGTAGTGTGACCTTTACTCAGCCTGCTGTGACCTGCTCTTGCCACGTGAAAGCCTGCAATGGCCTTCTTATTTGTGACTCGGCCTGCAGGAATGTGTTGGCCGCTCTAGTGTTTGATGGCCAAGTGTAGCCTGTGTCTGTGGCCTGTGTCTGGTTACTGGCCACTGTGACCTACTTGAAGCCTGCTGAAGTGTCTAGGATGGCCAGTGTTTTGCTGGTGTGGTGGTGGTGGTGGTGGTGGTGTAGTGCGGTGGTGTGGTAAGAGAGTGGAATGCCTTTTTACACGTCTGGTTTTCTTTCAAGTTTTGTAGTGGAAGTGATGGAAAAATGAAAGGAAATGAGTTCTCTTCCACTTCCTCCTCCTCTTCGTCTTATTCCACTACCTCCTCCTCCTCCTCCAGACAGCCTCCTGGCCACCCTAATCAAAACAAGCCAAGCCAACAAACAAGACAATGAACCAACGACAATAACTAAACCCAAACAATAATTAGCCACAGAGAAGCAAAAGAAAGACACCATCATCACATCACCCACCACTCGAGTGACTAGTTAGTGTGTCTTGGTGTGTCAGCCCACTCACTCACCCACTCACTCACTCACAAACTCACCCACAAACTCACTCACTCACTCCTTGCTGCATGTTTTTGGCACAGAGACCAACAGTGAGGTAGCGTTCAGTGACAGTGCACGTGTGACAAGCTATAGAGAACAGACAGACCCTGCAGTGAATAGAGGCTGTGTTGGGGCTGTGCTGGGCTGTGCTGGGCTGTGAGGAACCATAGCACCCCCCATCAGGCAGTGGAGGTGCTAAGCTACACTGGACGAGGTACAGTAACAATGCAAGGACTGTGAGGTTTTCTATACACGGTGCCCTCTCTCAGCAGCCTCACTGAGTGTTAGTGTGAGGCAAATAGAACTGTGATACCGAGCTGTGTCTGGCCTGCCCCTCCACCCCTCCACCTCCCCATCCTTCCACCCTTCACCTCTCCCATCCCTGAACCCCCAAAATGCAGGTGGTGTGTGCTTGTGAAAGGTGAAAATAATGAGTTTAATCCATACTGCTATGTTATCAAACAAATGTCCACCTCAGGAGAGAAAGAGAGAGAGAGAGATTTTAAAGAGTCAGTCAATGCTGCAATGTGACTTTCATTTTTCGTCGTTGCATTTTCTCTCTCTTTTTTTTTTTTTTTTTTTTTTTTTTTTAACCTTGTTTTTTGTTCTCTCACTCACTCTGTACTGTACAATCTTAGTGTTAATTGCATTGCTCACCATGGATTTGTTTCTTATGGCTTGTGTGTCGTTGTTAAGTGTGTTTTTGTATTATTTGTATTGGGTTTTTGTACTGGTGTGTGTGTGTGTGTGTGTGTGTGTGTGTGTGTGTGTGTTTTATCGACAAGTTTTAGAATGAGGAGTGGCAGTACTATGACCTGACCTAACTTAAACTAACCTGACCTAACCTGACTTCACCTAACTCATAAGACATCAGGCAACACACACACACACACACACACACACACACACACACACACACACACACAGTTTTGTCAGATGTGATGATGCTAAATTGAAACTGTGATGGTTCTTTGAAAATGTTAATCTAGTAGTAATAATTTTAAGCGTCGAGAAATTTAATGATGCTAAATTGAAACGGTGATAGTTGTCTGGAAATCTTAATCTAGTAGTGAATTAAAGCCTCTAGAAATATGATAATGCTAAATTGAAACTGTAATGGTTCTTCTGAAAATGTTAATCTAGTACCGTAGTAATGATTTAAAGCGTCGAGAAATTCAATGATGCTAAATTAAAACTGAGATCTAAAAAAAGGAAAACAATTATTAAAACATGCCTTGGAAATTATAATTATTACAAACTTTGAAAAAAATAAGAAAATAAAAATAAAAGAAATAGATAATGACAACAAAAACAACAATTAGAATATACCTCAGTAAAATTCCAACACTACTTATTACAAAACTGGCAACATGAACAGTGATTAGTAACGACATGACAACTCAACAACACTTCAAACACACCGCAACATGTACTAAAACTGCACAAAGGCGCATGAGAGAGAGAGAAAGAATATTATAACTTTGTAAACCTCATTTGACTTACACAAAACTCTTCTAATCTGGTCTTTTAACTGTGAGAGAGAGAGAGAGAGAGAGAGAGAGAGAGAAAAGAATATTAAAATTGTAAACCTCAGTGACTTGTACAGCAAAAACTCTTCAAATCTGGTCTTGTTAACTGTGAGAGAGAGAGAGAGAGAGAGAGAGAGAGAGAGAGAGAGAGAAGAATATTAGGACTTTATAAACCTCAGTGACTTGTACAAAAAAAATCTCATAAAGTCTGGTCTTTTTAACTGTGTGTGTGTGTGTGTGTGTGTGTGTGTGTGTGTGTGTGTGTGTGTAGTTTCAAGACAAAAGACTAATGATGCCACAAAATGAAGTAAATCAAGACAACAACTTCCATCACACTACAACACAAACAGAAACAAACTGCAAAAAAACAAAACCAGTTAACAATTTGTCATAAAAAGCATAATAGCAAAAAAAAGTAGAGGAACAAATTTTGATAACTATTTACATACAAGAACAATAAATTAGTTAACAGCACAGCAAGTAAGAACAAACCTAGACAATTTCTGGCCAAGAGATAGACAATAACAGCAGGAGGAATAAGGAAAAGGTAGACATTAGGAGGAAAAATAAGGAAAAAGATGGACATTAGAAGAAATATGGAAACGATAGACCTTAGGATGAAAAGGGAAAAGATAGACAGTAGGAGGAAAAATAAGGAAAAATAAGGAAAAAGATAGACAGTAGGAGGAAAAATAAAGAAAAAGATGGACATTAGGAGGAAAAATAAGGAAAAAGATAGACAGTAGGAGAAAAAATAAGGGAAGAAGATGGACATTAGGAGGAGAAATGGGTAAAGGACAATAACAGCAGTAGAAACAAAAATAAAGATAAACATTAGAAGAAATAGGAAAATAAAGACTAAAAAGCAGGGAAATAGAAAAAGGAATAAAAAAAAAAAAAAAGAATAACAGCAGAAATAAAACAGCACATTAACAGCAGAAGAACTAGAAAAAAGAAAAACAACATTAGCAGTACGAAGAAATTAACAGCAGGAGAGATAAGAAAAACAATTAACAGCAGAAAATATTTAACAGCAAAAGAAACAGAAACAAAAATAAATACAAACACTCTTAAAACACACAAACACAAAGAAAAACAATAAAAATACAAACTAATACAATAAGACAAAGAAATGACCAAAGACAAACTGGAGATAGTGAGGAGACAAACAGACAATAAAACCAAATATAACCTTACCAAAACCAAGACTTAACCAGGGAAACGTACTCAAAACACTCAAAATGCACTCAAAACACTTAAAATGCACTCAGAACACTAAAAAAAAACTCAGAACACTCAAAATATACTCAAGGCACAGTTGAAACACTCAAAATACACAAAAAAAAAACTCAGAACACTAAAAACACACTCAAAAGGCACTCAAAACAGTTGAAAGCACCCAAAACACACTCAAAATACTCAGAACACACCCAAAACACACTCAAAACATTCAGAACATCCTAAATACACTCAAAACACTCAGAACACACCCAAAACACACTAAAAACTCAGAACACCCTAAACACACTCAAAACACACCCAAAACACACTTCATGCCTCACCGACAAGCAAAACGGAGCAAGAAAAGGACAAGGACAACAAAAAAAAACCCACTTACTTGCCAGTTCCCTTACCTTGCCCGACACTTCTGTAACCTGAACTAGTGTGAGATTAGAGTGATTGAGTGGAGTTAGTGTGAGATTAGAGTGATTGAGTGGAGTTAGTGTGAGAGAGCGAGATTAGAGTTATTGTGAGTGAGGTTAGGATTTGAGAGAGTTAGTGTGAGTGAGAGAGTGAGTGAGGTTATGATGAGAGTGCAAGATTAGAGAGAATTAGTGTTGAGTGAAGTTTGGGTGAGAGAGCAGGGTTAGAGTGACAGTGTGGCTTGGGGAGGGCCAATGAACAAGACAATAAAGTGTGAAGGTGTTTTTGAATGCCAAACTTCACACACTAGTAACAAAACACACTGCCGAATATACTAGTCACCTTGATACCCCCTCCTTCCTTTGCCCTCGAGTGTGACCTCAGTAGGGTGTGGGCAAGGGTGTGTGGTGACCCTGGCGACCTTTGTGACCTTGATAACCTTGTGTACCTCTTCATAAGGGTCAAATGTATCTTGATTTGTATACCATTTTGATTTTTAAGCGACAGTTTTGAAGGGAACTTTAATGCACTGCGCTGTGAGTTATCGCCGCCGCCGCCGCTGTGCTGTGTCTGTGGCGTTGCTGTATAAAGATTTCTTACTTAATTAGATGGTGTAGATACGTACATACAGACACTGGGGCACTCTGGGTAAGAAAGATTGATAAAGTGATGTGCTATTGAGCAGTGTCTGTCATGTAAAGGTTTCCTACTTCCTTGCCACACACACACAGACTGTGCCATATTCTGAAACACTTCCCTCTCTCACCATGACCATTTTCAAAGACCACAGAGACCAGTAGCCAAGTTCTAAAGAGTATTTGTCCTGTTGATAATGCGGGATAATTATTAGCCTGTCACTATTATTACTGAAACACCCTTAAAAACACGTGTCACTTAAACTAGAGCCTTTAAAAATAGTGGTTTTACAGTTAATAATGCAGAAAACTTATTAACGTGTCACTGAAATTACAGAAACATCCTTAAAACCCATGTCACTTCAACTAGACCCTTTAAAAATAGAGTTTCTACAGATAACAATGCAGAAGACTTGTTAACATGTCACAAGAATCACGGAAACGCCCTTAAAAACCTTTGAAAATAGTGAAGGTGCAGCGTGGAAGTGTTTCAGAATATGGGCTTTAGAAACATACACTGGAGACTTGGTAGAAATGTTTAGAAATTGACAGGAAATACAAGATCACATTGACTTTGTTTCTGTGTGAAGGTTCAGACACACACACACAGACACACATGCACTGGGGCTGTGTTGAGGGTGGTGAGGGTGTTGGGTCGTGCCAGTGAAAGCTTCAGTGTTTTGACTCCTTTCTACCTAGTGAGGCTGTTGTGTTCAGCTTGGTGGTGGCCTCACACACACACACACACACACACACACACACACACACACACTGTATAGTTAGAAAGGCAGAGGCTAAATATTTCAAAGTATGTTACATTTTATCCTTCTCACACACACACACACACACACACACACACACACACACACACACACACACACACACACACACACATGTACATAGTGTGAATACAGAAGCTATACATACAAGGTCTATACATAACCTAGACTAGTTGAAACATGTTAGGGATGTGTGTATATATGTATGTATGTATGTATGACTGTTGGATGGCACAGAAGGTCTTTCATGTGCAGTGTGGTGGGGTGTGTTGGCACGGCACAGCAGGCAGATGGCACTGTGGCACTTAGCTGTGGTGTGTGTGTGTGTGTGTGTGTGTGTGTGTGTGTGTGTGTGTGTGTATCAATACAATGTGCTATTTGTAAAGGTTTTGATATTTATAACCAGCCCATTTCTTGTTATTTTCTCTTTTTTTTTTTTTTTTTTTCTCTCTATTTTGTATTGTCTTTCTCGGACCAAGAATTCATAAGTCAGAAGAAATGTTGCATTGGTTATATTAGTGTAATGTTTAATCTCTTCAGTACCAGGACACATTTTTATATTCTGTTTACTATTTGGTGATTTTATACAGCTTCAGAAACTTATGTGAGAGATTAGAATAGTGAAGACTGTGGCCATTGATCTTCTGACCTCCATAGACCCTTTCTAATATCAATAAAATTATTTCCATATTCATTCTATTTACTATTTAGCAATTTTATACAGCTTCAGAAACTTATATGGGGGATTAGAATAGTGAGGACTGTGGCCATTAATCTTCTGATCTCCATAGACCCTTCTTAATGCAAATAAAATTGTCTAATCGTACCCAAAAATCAAGGTAAAAATGTGTCTCAGTACTGAAGGGGCTAATGATTTCAAGTCTATGCATTTAATTAATTTTTTTTAATGTGGAAACTGAAACTGGAGATGCTGAAATGAGGAGAAAAGTTGTAGTGTTACTTTGTATCATGTAAGGTTCATGAATTTAACTTTTTTTTTTCTTTCTCATTTTCTTTTTTCTTTTACTCACTCACTCACTAAACTGAATCTCTTACTCACTCACTCACTCACTTACTCACTCTCTTACTGCACCAAACCACACCTCCTCTCACTCACACACTCTTTCACTCACTCACTCACTCACTCACTCACTGCACCAAACTACACCTCCTCTCACTCACTCAATGCACCAACCCAGACCTCTCACTCACTCACTCACTCACTCATTCATTCAGCCATTACTAGTTATTATGGGCATTTATTTAGTATTATGTATGTTTATGTATCCTCTATATGTGTTCAGCCTTACACACACACACACACACACACACACACACACACACACACACACACACACACACAGGTAACTACAGTCAAGTCAAATCAATATCTGTGCAATAGTATATATCAGGAATAGAACATTTTTCTTATTTAATATTTCTACTTTTTAAACCATTTACAGCATTATTTCATTTATTTTTATTTATCTATTTTTTTTTTTTTTTCTCTTAATATATTGTACCTATGTGCTCACCATACTGCTATCTGTTAAAATGACCTTACGTGCCAAATAAGTTCACGAAATCACTGTCTGTTGTGTTCCTTTGTGTTCTATTATTATTATTTATAATTATTATTGCTCTTGTTGTTATTATTGTTATTCTTGTTGTTGTTGCTCAAATACGCATATAGTGAAGCTTAATTGTGTGTCTGAGGAATGACAGGGAAGTTTTGCCAAAGAGATGAGGAAAATTGATAGTGTTGTTTGGTGACTGAATGATTGTGAGGAAGGTAAAGATGGAGAATTAAGGAGATTGTGAGGAAGAAAAAGAATTAGGATAGGATGAAATGAAAAGAGAAATATATAAAGAAGTTTGTGAGGAAGAAAAAAGAAAAACAAGAATTAGTATATGAGGAAATGAAAAAGGAAATATATAAAGTAGATTGTGAGGAAGAAAACAAAAAACCCTGAAAATAAAGAATGGGAATATGACGAAATGGAAAGAAGAAAACGTGAAGAAGATTGTGAGGAAGGAGAAGATGAAGAATGAGGTTATGACGAAGGGAAAAGAAGTATAAAGATTGTGAGGAAGGAAAAGAAAAACTCCAAATATGACGACGTGGAAAGGGAATAAAGTGATACTATGACGAATTGAAAAAAAAAAATAATTAAAACCATGAGAAAGAAATAGATAAGCTAAAGAATGAAGTTATGTCAAAATTAAAAGAAAAAAAGGTCTAAAGAAAATATGATGAAAATATGATAAAGAAAAATAAAAGTTAAGAATGAGATGATGAAATGAAAGGGGAAAAAATATATTGAAGACTGTGAGGAAGAAAAGAAACAAATTAAGAATGAGGAAATGAAGAAAGGATTAAGAAAAATCTGAAAAGAAATTGTTATTGTTATTATTATGTTACGAATGAGAATTAAAAAAACAAGACACGAATGGAATAAGACATAGTAAATACATGAATAAGCAAAAAAATAAAAAGTAAAGAAAACTATAAGTGAGAACAAAATTAATGAAGTGGAAGAAAAAAAGCAAGAATTATAAAAAAAAATGAGAGAGAGAGAGAGAGAGAGAGAGAGAGAGAGAGAGAGAGGTTAATATTCTACCTGTTTTGCTTTTTCTTATATTTGTTTATTTAATTGCAACTGGTAAAGGTGAATCGTGGCGCGCGCACACACACACACACACACACACACACACACACACAAGACTTAGCAATGCAATGTTCTGTAAGTCGTGTTGAAGTGGCGAGCGAGTAAGACAGACAGGCAGACGGACGGACGTACGTACAAACAAACAGACAGACAGACAGACAGACAGACAGAGACACACACCACAAGGCACATCGCGCTAGCACTGTGATGCCAACTTAGTACATATACACTTAACAGTACGTGGCATATATGTTATTAGTATATACATATGCATATATATATATAAATAAATCATATATATATATAGTCTTTCTTCATGGTGCCAGCCCGCCACTCCATGCCGCGCGGTACAGTGATGGTGCCAGGATCTGAAACACTTCCCTCTCTCACCGCGACCATTTTCAAAGACCACAGAGACCAGTAGCCAAGTTCTAAAGAGTATTTGTCCTGTTGATAATGCGGGAAACTTGTTACCATGTCACTGATTTTATAAACATCCTTAAAAACTCGTGTCACTTCAACTTAATAATACAGAAAACTTGTTAACATGTCACTGAAATTACAGAAACATCCTCAAAAACCCGTGTCACTTCAACTAGAACCTTTAAAAATTGTGTTTCTACAGTTGATAATGCAGAAGACTTGTGAACATGTCACTAGAATTACAGAAAGACTTAAAAACTTGTCACTTCAACTAGACCCCTTTGAAAATAGTGAAGGTGCAGCGTGGAAGTGTTTCAGAGTAAGGGCCGTGTGGTGCGGCGGTGGCGGAGTGGTATAGAGTGGTACAGTGGGCGGGCTGCACCACGGAGGCCGGTCAGTAGCGTGTAGGCTATTTATAAACTGAATAAAGTGTCATTCTTTGTCAAGATGTTACCACGTGTGTCTCTTTTTTGCTCATAAGCCGTCATGCCCTGCCCTGTGTTGCGTTCAGACACATTAACCCCTTCAGTACCATGGCGCGTTTCCATATTCATTCTGGTGACTATTTGGTGCTTTTATACAACATCAGAAACTCGTGTGGGGTATTAAAATAGTGAAGACTGTGGCCATTAATCTTCTGACCTCCATAGACCCTTCCTAATGTCAATGAAATGGTTTTATCGTAGCCAAACTTTTAAAATGTCCCAAAAAATATTAGTCTCTTAAAATGTCCTGAAAACATGCCAAACTATCTTAAAATCCCCTAAAAGAACATGAGTCTTCATATTCACTCTGCTTACTAATTGCAGATTGTATACAGCTTCAGAAACTCAAATCGGGAATTAAAATAGTGAAGACTGTGGCCATTAACCTTCTGACCTCCATAGACCCTTCTTAATGTCAATAAAATGGTCTAATCCTACATAAAACTCAAGGTAAAAATGTGTCCCAGTACTGAAGGGGTTAAGAGTGTTTGGAGAGTGAGTGAGTGAGTGAGAGTTTGGTTCCTGTCGTGTGTTGCGTGTGGAAGAGTAAAGTTGAAAGCCACGTTAATGTTTTGAAGTGTTGCGAGAAAGGTCCGTATTTAGAAACGTTCTTCTCTCACCACGACTGTTTTCCAAGACCACAGGGATGACTGGCGGGGTTTTCAAGAGTGTTTCTACAGTTAATAGTGTAGAAATCACGTCACTCTGGCTCTAGAACCACAAAAACACTTAAAAAACGCTCTTCTCTGTCACCAAGACTATTTTCCAAGACCACAGGGATGAATAGCGGGGTTTTCAAGAGTGTTTCTACAGTTAAGTGTAAAAATCTTGTCACTCTGGCTCTAGAACTGTAAAAACACCTTAAAAAACTCTAGTAAATTAAATAAAGCCTTTTGAAATAGTGGAGATGAAGCACAGAAATATTTGAGAATGCTAGTGTTTGAGAGAGAGAGAGAGAGAGAGAGAGAGAGAGAGAGAGAGAGAGTTGGCTATGTAGAGTCTGTCATCGATCTCTAGCAGTATAGGGTGCACGAAAGAGTTAGTGCAGAAAACATGAATCTTTTGTCGTTTTGGAGCTAATAAGAATGTAACAGGAGAAACACTCTTGAAAACCCCGCCAATCATCTCTATGGCCTTGGAAAACAGTAATGGAGAGACAGCAAAGCGTTCACACAGTAGGCCTAGGAGCGTGAAAGAGTTAAAAGCAATATTTAGATAGCACAGTAAGCCAGGAGAGTGAAAGAGCGTAAAAGAGCAAGAATGTTGAAATGTTAGTGAGTGTTTGTACAGTAAGCCACTAAGCCAGTCTTCTTTTAGTGTCGAGCGTAGGAAAGCAAGATTTAGTTAGCACAATAAGCCGGGAAAGTGAGAGTTTAAGCAAGAGTATTGAAGAGTTAAATACAAGTTGGTGCAGTAAGCCAGGAAGCCAGTCTCAGTAAGCCAGTAAGCCAGTGTAGGAAAGCACGATATAGCTAGCACAATAAGCCACATGTGAAAAGTAAGAGTATTGAAGTTTAAGTACAAGTTGGTGCATTAAGCCAGTAAGCCAGCCTCTTTTAAGTGTCGAGTGTAGGAAAGCAAGATTCAGTGAGCACAGTAAGCCAGGAGCGTGAAAATTAAGAGTGTAAGAGCAAGAGTATTGAAATATTAGTGGGTGTTGATTTAGTAAGCCAGTAAGCCAGTCTTCCTTTTGTGTTGAGCGTCAGTGTGTCGTGCAGTAACCCAGTATGGATTCCCACAATGCAGTGTTTCTCTTCTGTGTTTCGCTCAGGCAAATTGAAAGATTAAGGATTTTGTTTTGTCATTACCTAACTTAACCCCTTCAGTATCATTACGCATTTCCATATTCACTCTGGTGACTATTTGGTGATTCTGTGCAGCTTCACAAACTCATGTGGGGCATTAAACTAGTGAAGACTGTGGCCATTAATCATCTGACCTCATTAGACTCTTCCTAATGTCAATGAAATGGTCTTAGCCGAATTTCTTAAAATGCCCTGAAAAACATTACATTGTCTTAAAATGCCCTGAAAACATGCTAAACTTCCTTAAAATGCCCTGAAAACATGCTAAACTTCCTTAAAATGCCCTGAACACATGCTAAACTTTCTTAAAATGCCCTGAAAACATGCTAAACTTTCTTAAAATGCCCTGAAAACATGTCAAACTGTCTTAAAATTCCCTAAAAAAAAACATGAGTTTCCATATTCATTTTGGTTACTATTTGATGATTTTCTACAGCTTCAGAAACGTATGTGGGGGATTAAACTAGTGAAGACTGTGGCCATTAATCTTCTGACTTCCATAAACCCTCCCAATGTCAATGAAATGGTCTAATGGTACACAAATCTCAAGGTAAAAATGCGTCCCAGTACTGAAGGGGTTAATCTTCCTCCTCATTTTGTATATTTTTTCTATGGCATTTATTTATTTTTTTCCTCTGGGTATTTTCTTCAACTATTATATATTAGTGTTCCCATAATGCATTTTTATATTTAATTAATTTTTTTCTTTTTTGCTAAGTTAATGTGCTGTTTTCTTTACTACTTTTCAATGTCATGTTTTGAATTAATGGCGTATTTTTTTTTTTTTTCTTAACTCAAGTAAAAAATTATGATGCATTTCTTTATTCAATTTATTTTATTTGCGTTTATTTTTTGGTTCTCTTTTGTTTTTTTTTTCCTAAGTTAATTTGTTGTTTTGTTTACTGTTTTGTAATGTTACGTTTTTATTTAGTTTTTGTATTTTTGCTAACTCAAATAAAGACACCATAATGCATTTCTTTATTCAATTTATTTTATTTGCGTTTATTTTTTGGTTCTCTTTTGTTTTGTTTTTCTTTCCTAAGTTAATTTGTTGTTTTGTTTACTGTTTTGTAATATTACGTTTTTATTTAGTTTTTGTATTTTTTTTTCTAACTCAATTAAAATGGAACCATGATGCATTTTTTTTTATTCAATCCATTTTATTTTCGTTAATTTTTTTTTCACTTTTCCTTTTTTCCTAAATTAAATCGTTGTTTTCTTTACTGTTTTTCAATGTTACGTTTTTATTTATTTTTTTCTAACTCAAGTAAAGAAACCGTGAAATATACGTAAAGGTAAGCATACACACACACACACACACACACACACACACACACACACACACACACACACACACACACACACACACCTATACAAATAACATTAATCATTGCCTTTAAACATATAACAAGTAAGAGAAATAACTTAAGTAATTTCAAAACAAACTTACCTTCAAAGAAACACGCTCAACAACATACAATAATAATAATAATAATAATAATAATACGTGTGTGTGTGTGTGTGTGTGTGTGTGTCATTTATCTATTTATTTTTCTGTTTATCTATCTATCTATCTACCTAATTTTGCCATTTATCCATTTATCTATCTATCTATATTTTCTCATCGTGTTTATAACCTACATTCTATCTATCTATCTATCTATCTATCCTATCTATCTACCAATCCCTCTATTATTAATCTATTTTATCTATCTCTATCACGATGTTTCAAATAGATTTCACTGCTCTATCTATCCACATCTATCTATCTATCAATTAACCCCTTCAGTACCATGACGCATTTCCATATTCATTCTGGTGACTATTTGGTGACTTTCTACACCTTCAGAAACTTACGTGAGGCCTTAGAATAGTGAAGACTGTGGCCATTAATCTTCTGACCTCCATAGACCCTTCCTAATGTCAATAAAATGGTCTAATGGTACAGAAAACTCAAGGTAAAAATGTGTCCCAGTACTGAAGGGGTTATTATGTACCGATCTACTCTCTCATCCATCTATTCTTTCTATACTTTCACTCCACTATCTATCTACTTATCCACTATCCACTGTCTATCTATCTACTCATCCACCTATTCCATCTATCAGTGTTAGTGTAAAGAAGCGTTTTTTTTACTCATATATACCTCAACCCTTATCTATCATATCCATTATATATCTATCCACTATCTACCTACTATTTATCTATCTATCTACTCATCCACCTATTCCATCTATCAGTATTAGTGAAAAGAAGCATTTTTTACTCACATATACTGCATTCACACCTTCTGCGTCGCCTCCAGGAGTTTCCAGGTGCAGTAATCTTCTCCCAGGATTCCACACCCTTGGATCTCATCACTGGCCCAGCCCCGTGTAGTGAAATGCTTTGTTCTCTCATCGCCACTGTTTTCCAAAGGCCCCAGTTGAAGATACTCGTGTTTTTAAGAGTATTTCTATGGTTCTGGTGATAGACTGACAACATTTCTAGTTTATTGAAAGCAGGAACCGTCTTGAAAACCAAAGCTAGTTGTCTCTATGGCCTTCAAAATTGTCGCAGTAAAAGGGAAAGGTGTCACTACTTTCCAAAGGCCCCAGTTGAAGATTCTCGTGTTTTTAAGAGTATTTCTATGGTTCTGGTGATAGATTGACAACATTTCTAGTTTATTGAAAGGAGGAACCGTCTTGAAAACCAAAGCTAGTTGTCTCTATGGCCTTCAAAATTGAGGTAGTGAGAGGGAACGCGTCACTGCTTTCCAAAGGCCCCAGTTGAAGATTCTCGTGTTTTTAAGAGTATTTATATGGTTCTGGTGATAGATTGACAACATTTCTAGTTTATTAAAAGGAAAAACTGTCTTGAAAACTCGGATAGTTGTCTCTGTGGCCTTAGAAAATTGACGTAGTGAAAGGGGAAGGCGTTGCTGAATGTGGACGTGGGTAGAAACAGCACGAGACGGCAAGGCGGACTGGCTGAGGAGTGAAGAGTGAAGCGAAGAGAGCATTGAGTCACGGCCTGCTTGAGTCGGTGTGAGTTGGTGAGTCGCGCAAGAAGTTTCGAATGAGCGAGACTATAGTAAAGATTCTCTCTCTCTCTCTCTCTCTCTCTCTCTCTCTCTCTCTCTCTCTCATAATTTATCCATAACGATCTTATTTACGTATGTTTTCTCAATTCATCGTGTCTTTTTGCTTGCTTTTGTGATTAAATTAGTTAAACAGCAAATATATCTAAATTTTAGTATTAAAATGTAAATTGTATATGACTCTTGAATAGACAGAGAGAGAGAGAGAGAGAGAGAGAGCGAGACCATTATGACA
>NC_059264.1:3329082-3344082 GCF_017591435.1 Portunus trituberculatus | reverse complement strand
GTTAATCTTTTCTCTGGATTTCTGTTTCAATCACCTTCACAATTTTTTTTTTTTTTTCATCTTTTCTTCAGATTTATGTTAAAAAAAAATTCCCTGAAATATTATCATTATTGTTCATGTTTCTGTCAAATTCACTCTTTTTCTGTTTTCTCTAATTTTTTTTGTTGTCCACTTTTTTTCAGGTAGTCTATGTTGTTGTTGTTATTATCATCATTGTTATTACTATTATTATCATTATTATTATTATTATTATTATTATTATTATTATTACCACGTATCAGATCCCCTCTCTCTCTCTCTCTCTCTCTCTCTCTCTCTCTCTCTCACTTTCACTCTCATCCCTCCATCCTTCCTTCCCTCCAAATCTTTCCTCTTCCCCTCCCTTCCCCTTCCTTCCCTTCCCTCCCCTCCCCTTCTCCCCTCATCTCGTTTTTTGCCACAGTCTCACTTCACAGGGTCAAGAGTGTGTCATCCCTCTTTTTGCAAGTGTCTTCACCACAACACACGCAAAGGTCACTCACTCACTCACTCACCACTCACTCACTCACTCGTTGACTCACTCACTCACTCACTCACTCATTCACTCACTCACTCACTCATCCGTTGACTCACTCACTCACTCACTCACTCGTTGACTCACTCTCACTCACTCACTCACTCTTTAATTCACTCACTCACTCACTCACTCACTCTCTTTTTATATTTCGTTTTCTTTCGTTGGTTGATTTTTTTCAGGGAGTCTATTTTGTTTTTACTAATTTTTCCATTTTTTTTTTTTTCAAGTCATCTTTCTATTTTTATTCAATTTTTCGATTTATATTTACTTTTTATTTTGTTGTGTGTGTGTGTGTGTGTGTGTGTGTGTTACTTCTACTACTACCACTACCAATATTACTACTACCACTACTACTACTACTACTACTACCTGTTGTTGTTTCGAAGAAGAGACCAGTTAGGTAAGAATCATCAGCCTCCATTTCCTCTTTCTCATCTTCCCTCCCTCCCTCCCTCCCTCCCTCCCTCCCCTCCCCTCTTCCCTCCCTCCATACCTTTCTCTCCAGGTTACATAACACGTGGAGAGAAAACGTACCTTCCTGACCTCTCACCTCTCTCACTCTTCCTCTTCCCTCTCCCTCTCTCCTCTCCCATACCATAGGCAACGTTGACGAAAGCAACCTTACAAAATATGTGTGTGTGTGTGTGTGTGTGTGTGTGGAGAGAGTTTCCATTATTGTTGTCTTGGCTCCCTTCCTCCCTCATACCCCTCCGCTCTCCCTTATTTTGCCACCGCCGCGAGGCGCGGGGGCAGGTGGTGGACGGCGGCGTGCTCCGCGGGGTGCCACACCTGGCGGGGGTCACCACCTGTCCTCTAAACCAGTGGGCGCCACCTTTCACCACTCACCACTCACCACTCACCACTGGCCGCTGAGTGCCATCCGTGACGCCACTCTTACAGACAAATAATGTACGCACAGTGCCTTGGGTATGGGCGTGAGCGTGGGTGTTGGCTCAGCGGGGCGCGGGGCGCGTGGGCGGCGGCAGCGGCGGCAGGTCGCCATTCTGCCACGGGAGCAACCTGAGGCGGGTTGTGCGGCGCCGCCCGCCACGCCGTCCGCACGCCCACGCTCAGAGTTGCTTCTCGTTGCAGGATGCGCGGCCTGGTGGTGCTGCTGGCGGCGGCGGCGGTGGCCACAGCCCAAGTGGGGGGCGGCGGCTGGCTCAGCGACGGGTACCTGCCGCCGCGGCCTGACCCTGAGGGCGCGGGCGGCGGGGCATGCGAGGCAGCTGTGAGCACCACCACGCTGATCACCACGCGCCCTGTGGTAGAGACCGAGGCGGTGGCAGGGCCGCCCACCACCAGCCTGGCCGTGGCGGAGGGCGCGGTGACAGAGGTGGTGGGCGTGACGTCCTCCCTGATGGTGATGGAGACTCGGCGCGTGTTGGTGCCCGTGACGCGCACATACAACGTGGTGGCCACGGCGCTGTCCTCCGTGCTGGCCCTGCAGACCGCCACGCCGCCCCCTCTGCAGGTGACGCAGACACAGACCGACCTGTCCACCGTGACGGAGGTGGAGGAGGTGGTGGAGAGCAGCGTGGTGGAGGAGGTGGTGGACATCACCGTCACCACCACGGAGGTCGTCACGGACGTCATCACCGAGGCCACCACGGTGCTGGTGACGGACTTCACCACTGCCGTGAGCACCGTGACGCCGCCCGCCGTCAGGTTGGCCGTCACTAGCACCACCGTGGTGGTGGAAACTTCCTCAGTGGTGCAGGCCGACATGACCGAGCTGGTGACCACTGCAGCGGTGGTGACCAGCGAGGTGGTGAGTGTGGTGACGCCCGCCCCCGAGGTGGTGACACAGGTGGAGACCAGCATCGAAGTGGTGACTAGCACCAGCCTAGTGGCGGAGGAGACCTACGTCACTATCACCAGCACGGAGGTGGCCGAGGTCACGTCCACGGACACCGAGGCCGTCACCACCACGCTGGTGTCCACGGTGGTGTCCGCCAGCGTCACCACCGCACTCACCACGCAGGTGGTGGACGTGCCGGTGCTTTCCACGCTGGTGGTGACGGACACTTCCACCGAGATAGTGGAGGCCACAGCGCCACCGCTGCCTGCCGTCACCTCCACTGCCGTGGGCCTCGTGACGGAGGTGGTGACGGAGACGGGCGCGGCGCAGGTCAAGACGCAGACCGTGATGGAGGCCATGGAGGTGGTGGAGGTGGTGACACAGGTGGTGCCCGTGGAGATGCTGGTGACGGCCGTGCAGACCGTCACGGCGCCCTGCCCGCAGCAGATGGGTTACCCACAGCCCGCGCCGCAGCGCTACCAGCAGAATGCGCCGCAGCGATACTACCAGAAGGCCATGCCGCTCATCAGACTGAAGGGACTGCAGCTCCACCAGGGACGCGGCGGCCACTTCCAGAAGGGTTCCTTCAGGCCCTGGAGGGGCTAGACATTCCCTCCCACCCACCAGGCCCCCTCACCCCCTGTAACACTCCCTCTCCCTCTCTCTCTCTCTCTGCATAACCGTTGTCTTTGGGCAGATGCACAGCGCAGGCGTGGCGGCGGCGGGCGTGGCGCTGCTGGTGGTGGCGGCGCTGTGTGGCGGTGCGCGGGGCGCCAAGCTGCCGCCGCTGGAGCCATCCTCGCTCAATGAGATTCCCTCCGCGGGCGCCGCGGGAGCTGACTATGGCTACCTGGTGCCCACGCCCTCGCTGCCGGCGGGCACAGGGGCGTGCGCCACCACCATCATCACTGAGTACGCGGAGGAGGTGGTGACTGAGACGGTGACGGAGACGGCGCCGGGCGAGGTGGTGGTGGAGACGACCACAGTGCTGTCCACCACCACCGTCACCACCGCCTTCAGTGAGGTGGTGACCGCCACCGTCACCACCACAGACTACACCACCTTGGACGTCACCACCACGGACACCACCACGGAGACCACCACCATCGCCTCCACCACCACCCTGCCTGCCGCCACCGTCACCGCCACCGTCACGGAGACAGAGGTCACCACCGCGGTGGAGGCCTCCACGCGCCTGGAGGTGGAGACCAGCGTGGTGGAGAACACTGTGGTGGAAACCGAGGCCTCCACCGTGCTGGTGCCCACCGTGGTGGCCGTCACCGACACGCAGCTGGTGACGGAGACGCAGCTTACCACACTGGCGGCGGTGACGGAGACGGTGCCCGAAGTGGTGACAGAGGCTTCGGTGGAGTACGTGACGGTGCCGGGCCAGCAGGTCACCATGACCCTCACCGTCACCGACACCGTCACCACCACGGCCGTCACCACGCTGCCGGCCGTCACCTCCGAGGTGGTTTCCATTGAGGTGGTGCCGTCCGTCACGGTGGTGGTGGAGACGGAGGTGGTAGCTGTGACGCAGACGGAGGCGGTGACGGAGACGGAGGTGGTGAGCGTGGTGGAGACTGTGGTGGAGACGGAGGTGGTGCCCACTACGGAGTACGAGGTGGAGACTGTGGTGTCCACCGTGACGGAGGAGTTCCCCGTCACGTCAGTGGTGGAGGAGACCAGCGTGGCGGTGGAGACTGTCACCACCACGCTACCGCCGCCGCCCGCCGTTACTGTGGTGGTGACAGAGGCACAGGCTGTGGTGGAGACCGTGTCAGTCCCTGGCGGCGTCACGTACGTCACCACCACCGTGCTCGTGCCGCAGGTCGTCACCTCCACGGCTCTCGTCACCAGTACGGCGGTGCGCACGGAAGTCACCACCAAGACGCTGCCACCTTCCTGTGGACACGGCGGCGGATACTCTTACAATCACCCCAACGCGCCCCTCAAGCTGCCCGGCATGTACTAGCCTTAACGCCCCCATTCCCGCCCACGCCTCCTCCTCCTCCTCCTCCTCTTCTCTTCTCTTCATTTCCCTGTGACTCACTTGTAACCTTTCTGTCTAATTTATACATGGCATTTTGTTTTACTTTTCCTCGATCTTCTTTCTCTTCCTTCTTCATTTTTGTCTTTCATGAGTGAGGTAATTTTTTTTTTCTTCTTTCTTTTCCCTTTACACTTCCCCCTCCTCCTCCTCCACCTCCTCACCTCAATTCTTCCCGCCACTCAATAAAAAAAAAAAAAAAACTACCACCACTACCTCTACTACCACCACTGTTACCCTCACCCTCCTCATTGTATTTGTATGATAAGTAGCCATTAATTAAGAGTGTGAATATTATATTTTTCTTTAACAAACCTGTAAAGTGTTGCTGGACTTCATTGAGTGGAGTCTGTGTTGTGTAGAGACTATTCATTTTTGTATCATGTAAATGTTTGTGTTGCGCCAACCTCGTGTTTCATTGCCCTGTGTCCCCGTGTGTGTGTGTGTGTGTGTGCTAGATTTACATATTTCTTTCAGTTACTGTGCGTTTAAAATCACTTCCTGTTTCTCTCTCTCTCTCTCTCTCTCTCTCTCTCTCTGATATTATGAAAACAGTAAGACATGATTCCTCTCTCTCTCTCTCTCTCTAGGATATTATGAAAGCTGTAAGATATGATTCCTTGCCCGTCTCTCTCTCTCTCTCTCTCTCTCTCTCTCTCTCTGAAGGTGCTCAATACAAACCATACAAAAGTGCAGACTTGCTTCCATATATTTAACACAGACGGGAGGTACACATGTATATACACAGGAAGGGGGAGAGGGGGAGAGGGATGGGGGACAGGGTATGGGGCTGTATATTGTATAATCTCTATAAAATACTATACAGTGTTCCTTCAAGTCACTTATGTCTGTATTTCTGCTGTCTTTGTCTTGGTTCTCTTTCTTGGGTGTATCATGTCAAAATTTTGTTCTTGACTTATACATACATACAGACAGACAGACAGACAGGCAGACAGACAGACATACAGTACATCTATGTATTAAAAGCTAGTTCAAGTAATGTGATAATAATAATAATGAAACTACCAAGAGATTTTTTTTTTTTAAGATATAAGTAATATTTGTACTTTTTATTTTATTTTCTATACTTCACACGTTCTTTTAATCTATGTACAAAGCACGGAGAGATCATGACACACACACACACACACACACACACACACACACACACACACACACACACACACACACATTTCTATACATCATCATTGGTAACTAGGTAATTAACTCTCACATTACCTGATTTAAGTAGTAGCAGTAGTAGTAGTAGTAGTAATAGTAGTAGCAGTAGCAGTAGTAGTAGATAATAGTTAGAATGTATATAGGCAGTGGTGGTGGAAGTGGTGGTGGAGGTGGTAGTAATGGTAGCAGTGGTGTTAGTGGTGTTGGTGGTGGTGACAGCAGAATAAACATAGGAAGATGTGTTACTTAAAATAGTGGTGTTAGTGGTGTTGGTGGTGGTGACAGCAGAGCAAACAGGAAGGTGTGTTAGTTAAAATAGTGGTGTTAGTGGTAGTGTTAGTGGTGGTGGTGACAGCAGAGCAAACATGGGAAGGTGTGTGTTGGTGTAAATTGGTGAAAATAATCCAATATTACCTTACAATGTCACCAATTTTCATCATTAAACTGACTATGTATGTTGAGCTGACAGAATGATAAACAAGCATCAAATTTTCTTCTCTCTGACTCTCACTTACAAAATGTGGAGTTTCTTTTATGGATAAGTTAAGTTCATCGCCGACACTTAACCCCTTCAGTACCAGGACGCATCACCACATTCATTCTTGTGACTATTTGGTGATTTTATACAGCTTCAGAAACTTATGTAGGGGATTAAAATGGTGAAGACTCTGGCCATTAATCCTCTGACCTGCATAGACCTTTCCTAATGTCAATAAAATGGTCTAATCACACCCAAAACTCAAGGCAAAAAATGCATCCCAGTACTGAAGGGGTTAAATTATTACAACAAATCTTTTTCTTCAGTCACACGTACGTATATACAGATGTCTATGGTACTTCCCTTTATATTTGTATAATTCGATGCGAGACACAATACAGTCAGTCCTTCATGTATTTACAACACTTCACTGGGTTGTATATTCAGTCACTCATATATTCTGTTTCCTTACTGTACATTTACGACACTCTTCATTGGGTTGTGTACACTGCATGCTTCTGTAACACCTATCAACAGCATTAGTCTACACTTCAATATATTAGTTCTCTCAATATAATCTTTTAATACAAACTCTATTAGCTCATTTGAACACACTCTCAACATTTCTCACCGGTCTGACTCTCAAATGCACAATATATTATCTACCTAGTCTTGTTCAATGTATCTCTTCACTGTCCATCTTTATAACAACATCCTTAAACCAACACAGTACAATACATGAGCTTATATTTATCTTATCTTTCCTCTTAAAACAGAAAAAAGGAGGCAAATGCATGTAATATTCTCTCTCTCTCTTACAATCTTTCTCTCTCTCTCTCTCTCTCAAGTCCTATTCTGAAATGCTTTTGCTCTCTCACTACGACTATTTTCCAAAGCCACAGAGATGACTAGCAGGGTTCTCAAGAGTGTTTCTCCTGTTAGTGACATAAAGGATTTGTTGATCTGCCACTAGAACTGTCAAAACACACTTGAAAACCTGCGTCACTTCAACTAGAGCCTTTTGAATGTAGTGGAGGTGCATCACAGTGTTTGAGAATATAAGGCTCTCTCTCTCTCTCTCTCTCTCTCTCTCTCTCTCTCTCTCTCTCTCTCTCTCTCTCTGGCGCTCAAAAAAAATGTTACAGGCTTGCTTCTCAAACCAATCCTTGTGTTATGTCTTTTCTCTCTCTCTCTCTCTCTCTCTCTCTCTGGTGGTGTAGACAGAGCAACACAACACCACAACTAATACTAACAAGACTCTTACAAAACACACTGCTACTCTGAAAATATATTAAGGACACTTTTTAAAACAAGGGGATAAGGAAATAGAGATAGTGAAAAACAAATACACAAAAAATAATAAAAAGGTGGCTCTATTGAATTCTCTAAATCTCTTTGTTACCTATTCATCTCCTCCTGCTCCTCCTCCTCCTCCTCTTTCTTTCCTGACACTCCTGATTCTCCTCCACCTGTCACTCATTTCACTGACCTTTTATTCTCCTTTCCTTTTGTTTTTTGTACTTATATGACATAGTGATTCAATATTTCTTGTCTTTTTTTGCAATATTGTTAACTTAAATCATCTTTTTTTTATATTCTATTATATTTTTTATAATTTTTTTTTTTCGTTCTTCCTTGATAGAAAATGAAGAAAGTGAGTGAAAGACGTGCTCCAGTTAAGTGTTTTTTTTGCTTTTGTACTTCGGATATCATACAGAAAGTCTTATTTATGTATCTTCTTTAAAATTCGGTCTTTTAACATTCCTTCTCTCTCTCTCTCTCTCTCTCTCTCTCTCTCTCTCTCTCTCTCAACCAAACCAAACCTTACCTAACCTTACCTAACTTAACCTTCACTCTTCAACAAAACACAACAGTCATCTCTATACTATCCACCTTTTCCTTCCATCCACCTCCAAAACTCCCACTGCTCACCTTTTCACCATTCCTTCTCTCTTCTCTCCACCTCACTAGCACCTGTGTACCTTGAGAACATAGCCTCATACAGATTTGTGCCCCTGTATGTTTGTTTCTCTTAGGTGTACACAGGTAGGCTCTGGTGGTGGTGGTGGTGGTGGTGGTGGTGGTGAGGATGTAAGGAAAGGAAGAAAATGGTCAAGTGGTGGTGATGGTGGTAGAAGTAGTAGTTAGAAGTAGTAGTAATAGTAGTGGTGGTGGTGGTAGTAGTAGTAGTAGTAGTAGTAGTAGTAGTAGTAGTAGTAGTAGTAGTAGTAGTAGTAGTAGATAGTAAAAAAGACTTTCATTACTAACAATCAAAAAATATGATAAGGTAACACACACACACACACACACACACACACACACACACACACACACACACACACAGACTAGTATTTTTCACCCCTGCCATTTAGTTTGTTCAGTTTGAGCCGGACAGGAGGAACTAAAAAAAAAAAAAGGAACTCCACAGTGAAATAGAAAAGAAAAAAAAAAGAAATAAATATAATAAAATAGAAAAAAAGCAGGAATTAGAAGCAAGTCCGAGTAAACAGAAAAAAAATAGACTAAACAAAATAATTAGGACTGAGAGGAATAAAAAAAGAAAGAATTAGTCAGATTAACACAACTTTCTGGTGATGGGTGTACAATTGAATGGGGTAACGATGGGGAAACTTGCTAAGCTCGAGTCATGGGGAAAGAAATGCAGGGATATACAGTAAAAATAATGCAGGACGGAGGAAAGCAGTGAGGCAGATTAACGTCACTTCTCATGTGTCTATTTTGAAACACTTTGCTCTCTCTCTCTCTCTCTGACTATTTTCCAAGGCTACAGAGATGATTAGCCAGGTTTTCAAGAGTGTTTTATCTGTTCATAATGTAGAAATGTTCTTCATCTCACACTAGAACCATAAAAATCACCTTCAAAACCTGTCTAACTCTAAATAAAGCCTTTTAAATGGAGTGCACTATTTTCTCAAGGCCATAGAGATGATTAGCCAAGTTTTCAAGAGTGTTTCAGCTGTTCATAATATAGAAATAGTGTTCATCTCTCACTAGAACCATTTAAAAACACCCTTCAAAACCCTTATACCTTTAAATACAGCCTTTCAAACGTATCACACTATTCTGTTCAAGACCACAGAGATGATTTTCAAGAGTATTTCACCTGTTCATAATGTAGAAATGTTGTTCATCTCTCACTAGAACCATAGAAACACCCTTCAAAACCTGTGTCACTTTAAATAAGGCCTTTTAAATGTAGCGCACTATTTTTTCAAGGCCACAGACATGATTACTCTCACCTTGACTTCTTCCCTTGCCTTGTGTTGCCTTGCCTTCTTCCCTTGCCTTGTGTTGCCTTGCCTTCTTCCCTTGCCTTGCCTTGCCTTGTCTTCCCTTGTCTTCCCTTGCCTTCCCTTGCCTTGCCTCATCTCTTACACCTTCAAAACACTCTCTCTCTAGTTTTAACAATGTACAGATACAAAAATATGAATCATAGAGGCTTTGAAAAATAAATCTAAGCTTCTTAAAACAGAAACTAAAAATACTGTAATAATATTTCCTTAAAAAACACACACAAATGCGAAATAAATCTGAACTTACTAGAACGGGAACTAAAAAAACTTACTAATCTTCCTAAAAACTAAAAAAATTGAAACGTCAGATCAAAGAATAGGATTAAAAATAGAAAGAAAAAATAATAATAATCTCAAGTCAACACGTCAACAATTACAAAAATAGAAGCAACTCTAAACTCAGGAAATTAAGAGAAAAAACAGGACAAAAAAAGCTGTGAATCGCTGGAAAATTCAAAGATAAAGGAAAAAAGGAAGGAAAAACTGAATCGCTAGGAAATTAAAAGGAAAAGAGGAAAAAAATCTGTGAACCACTCGGAAATTAAAGGATGATAAAAAATAAAGCAGATGATGAGATGATAAAAAAGAAAGATGAAAGAAAAAGAAAGAAAAATAAATAAAGAAAGTTACAAATATAGGAAGAATAAGGAAGAGAAAGAGAGAAAAAACGAGAATAAAATGATAAAGATAAGATTTTAAAAGCCAAATAAATGAAAGTATTGGATGATTGAACCACACACACACACACACACACACTCTAACCTAACCTAACACACACACACATGCAACCTAACCTAACCTAACCTAACCTCACCTCAACCCAACCCGACCTAACCTAACCTGACCTGATACACACAAATATCTCATAACACCTTCAGCAAAAAAGAAAAAATATGGAAAAAAAAAAAAAAAAAATGATACACTTTCAAACGTCAAAGAAAGAAAAGAAGAAAAAAGAAAAAAAATAGTAAGGCAGTATTTCTTTTTCCAAATATGTGACAGACTCAGGTGAAGAAACACACAAACACACACACACACACACACACATGGAAATAATGAGCTCTGAGCTCGTTCCGTAGGGTAACGTCTGGCTGTCTCGTCAGAGACTGCAGCAGATCATACAGTGAAACACACACACACACACACACACACACACAGCATGTACACACACACAGACACACACACACAAGATCAAAAATTATAGAAAATGAACTGAAAACTCATTAAAAATATTGACAAAATGGCTTAAAAATAATGTTTACGGAAGGTGGCAGTGGTAGTAGTAGTAGTAGTAGTAGTAGTAGTAGTAGTAGTAGTAGTAGTAGTAGTAGTAGTAGTAGTAGTAGTAGTAATGGTGGTGGTGGTGGTAGTGGGGGTGGTGGGGGTGGTGGTGATGATGGTGGTGGAAGATATGACCTCTGTCACCTCCACCTGACCTCATCTGACCTTCCTTAGTAGTGGTGGTGGTGATGGTGGTGGTAAACTTCACCTTTCCTTCCCCTTCCCTTAATCTTCTTTCCACCTTTCCTCCATCTGACCACTTTCCCTCCACCTGCCGACCTCCCTCACACCCCCAGGGCGCGGGTGAGGGGGGTGAGGTGGAGGCGCAGTACCTGAGCATAGGTGAGTGGGCGGTACACCTGCTCCGCCACCGCCCTCACCTGTTGGTCCCAGCACATGTCTGCCGAGAGAGAGAGGCACACACACACACACACACACACACACGTGGATGAACACAACTTCTTTTTATATAAGAGGGGAAAACTGACCAAGGGAAACGACAATAATGAAAAAGGCTAACTATACATACACACATACATACACACATACATACATACATACATACACACATACATACATACACTCATACATACATACAGAGATACATTTACTCACCTTCCTTCTTCACCACGAGATGCTTGATGTCCGGAAACTCAGGACTCATTGGAGAAAAAATTGGAGACTTAAGAATTCCCACTGGCTCTATAATGGGCTCATACAGTTCCTCCTCCTCTTCCTCCTCCTCCACTTCCTCCATTTCCTCATCCACCACCACCTCTTCCTCATCCATCTCCTCCTCCTCCTCCTCTTCCTCCAAAGGCTCCTCGAAAATCTTCTTGGTGGCGATAAGCGAAATTTTACAAGGAATTTTTAACGCTTGCTTAAGACAGCTTCTCACAGCCTTGGCCTTCAAACTTGGCACTTTTTTCCTCCTCCTCCTCCTCTTCTTGGCATTCCCACCACTCGCCCCTCTCTTGGCACCCCCGGGAAGGACAGATGGGGTGGGGGAAGGGGTGTCGTTGGGGTGGAAGGGAGGTGGGGAGGAGTAAAGTCGGCGGATGTCGGAATATAAGTCATCTGGTTCAATCTGGGGTGTCTTGGTGGCTGTGGCAGTGGTGGTGGTGGTGGTGGTGGCTGTGGTGGTGGTGGTGGTGGTGTGTGTGCCTGTTGAGAGAAAGGTTTGGTGAGATGTGGTGAGGTGAGAAATGTGCTGGAAAAGTAAGAGGGACAGTAACTGATGTGAAAATTGAGAGAGAGAGAGAGAGAGAGAGAGAGAGAGAGAGAGAGAGAGAGAGAGAGAGAGAGAGAGAGAGAGAGAGAGAGAGAGAGAGAGAGAGAGAGAGAGAGAGAGAGAGAGAGAGAGAGAGAGAGAGAGAGAGAGAGAGAGAGACACACACACACACACACACAAAAAATACATAGACACACACACACACACACAACACACACACACACACACACACACACACACACACACCTTCCCATGTGCGTACAGCTTCTTAATGTCCATGTACGCGTCGTCTTCCGAGACACCACATCGTTCCACCTTCCTCTTGTTGGGTCTGGAGGGCGCCACTGTCTGGGGGATGTAGGGGAGGGGGGCAGCTGGGAGGGGTGGGGTGGTATGTGGTGGAGGTGGTGTAGGAGTCCACCACCCCCAGGAGCCGCCTCACCCGCCCCTGTGCCTCCACCAGCTCCTCCTCGCTCACCTGCAGGGATGTGAAGGGGTGAGTTGTGGTGGTGGTGGTGTGGTGTGGTGTGGTGTGGTGTGGCTTGGTGTGGTGGTGTTGTGGGGGTTATTGTTGGTGTGGTGTGGTGTGGTGTGGTGTGGTGTGGTGTGGTGTGGTGTGGTGTTGTATTTTCTTGTGTTCTTCATCTCTTTCCCTCTCTTTTCCTATCTCTCTCCTTCCCTTCTCATTCATCCCTCTTCCTTTCTCCTTTCCCCTTCCTTCTCCCTCCCCTCCCCTCCCCTCCAATCACCTCTCCTCTCTTCCCCTCTCTCCCTCTTTTCATTCTTGTTCCCCAATTCTATTCTTCTTTCCTCTTCCCTTCTCTTCTCTTCTCTCCTCCTTTCTCATTTCTTCCTCTCTTATCCCCTTCCCTTCTCTTCCCCATCTCTTCCCCTCTCTCCTCTTTCATTCCTGTTCCTCCATTCCCTTCTCTTTCTTTCCTCTTCCCTTCTCTTCACCCCTTTCCCCTCTCTTCCCTTCTCCCCTCTCTCCCTTCCTTTTCCTTCTTTCTTCTTCCCTTCTCCTCCTCCTTTCCTTCCCCTTCTCTTCCTCTCTTATTCCCTCTCTCTCTCTCCCACTCTCTCTTTCTCCCTCTCCTTTCTCACTACCCAATTATCCTTTCCACTTCCCTCCCCTCCCTGTCTTCCTTCCCCCTTCACCTCCCCTCCCTGCCCCCTCACCTGGGTCAGTGCCTGGAGCCAGGGGGTGAGGCCTGGCTCTGGAGTGGCGGCCTCCAGCTCTATTGTGAGGAGTGCCAATGCCAGGAGTGAGGGCCGCAGCGCACCACTCTCGCCACACCCCACCACGCGCCACAGCCTCACCGTCAGAGCCTCCAGCTGGTGTGTGGGGGATGCCTCGCCTCTGTGGGGATGAGATTGGGGTGACTGGGGGTGACAGGGAGTGATATGAGGTGTGTTAAGGTGTGTTGGGGTGTTTTGGGGTGTGTTGAGGTGTGTTGGGGTGAATTGGGGTGACTGGGGGACTTCTTGCCTCTGTGGGGGGGGGGGTGAAAGATGGTGAGTATGGGTGATTTGGGGTGAGTTAAGGTGTGTTGGGGTGAGTAGAAGTGCAGGTAAGGTGAAAATAAAGGAAGATGATGACAAAAACACCTAAAACACACGTAAGACACATTTAAAACACACCAAATCATACCTAACACACCCAAAACACCCTAAACACACCCAAAACCACCCAAAACACACCCAAATCCACCCAAAACACACTAAAACCCACCCAAAACATTCTATAACACACCCAAATACACCCAAGCACACTAAAACACATCCCAAACACTCCCAAACACACTATAACATCCAAAACACACCAAGACACACCCAAACACACCCAAAGCACACCAAAACACACTAAAATACACCCAAAACACACCCAAACACACTAAAACACACCAAAACACACCCAAACACACCCAAACACACTATAACATCCAAAACACACCCAAGACACACTAACACACACCCAAACACACTAAAACACACCAATACCCACCCAAAACACATCCAAACACCCAAAACACACCCAAACACAACAATTTCCTCACCTCAACACATGGCACTGCAAACTCTGGCTGTGACACTCCTGCTGGTGATGACGATGGTGCTGATGGTGGTGGTGGTGGTGGTGCTTCGGGGCTGTGACAATGGCTAGGGCGTGCAGCACCTGGAGGAAGTCAAGCACCGTGGTAGGAGGCAAGCACCAAGACAGTTTATCCAGCAGGACTCGTTCCATTCTGAGCAACTCCCTGGACGAGCACCGCATCTGTCCCCGCCACACTACCTCCTCTGTTGACGGTACGTTCTGCAGGAGAGAGAGAGAGAGAGAGAGAGAGAGAGGTGATGGGAAGGAGGGTAGGTGAAGGGAAGACAATGGGAGGGAGAAAGATAGATAGAAAGAAAGAAGGGATGGGGAGGGAGGGAGGGAGGAGGGGGAGGGAGGGAGGAGGAAGGAAGGAAGGAAGGAAGGAAGGAAGGAAGGAAGGAAGGAAGGAAGGAAGGAAGGAAGGAAGGAAGGAAGGAAGGAAGGGAGTGGGTGAGTAGGGACACAAACATCAAAACACACACACACACACACACACACACACACACACACACACACACACACACACACACTCAATACACACCCGTACACACCATACACGCCCACAAACACCCCATACACATCCACACACACACACACACACACACACACACACACACACACACCCCATCCTTACCTCATCCTCCTCATTGACCTTAGCGGAGAGGAACACAGCAGCAGCAGCCACAGCATGGAGGTACCTCGCTGGCACCCGCACTCTTAACAGCATCTGGTCCAGGATAGCCGCTGCCCCGAACTTCGTCTCATAGCCCCACCCCAGCGCCCCGCACGCCTCGCCCTGCCACCACACCGCCCCGTCACGCCCCGCCACGCCCACCTCCTCCTCTGCCTGCTCCTCGGGGTGTCTCGGGGCCTGAAAGGAGAAATGGTGTTTTGAAAGGGTGTTTTTAGGGGTGGTGGTGGTAGTGGTGGTGGTGGTGTTGGTGGTGGTGGTGGTAGATAGGTAGATAGATAGATAAGAAAGTATATAAATAAATAAATAAATAAATAAATA
>NC_059264.1:3299082-3314082 GCF_017591435.1 Portunus trituberculatus | reverse complement strand
CCCGTCTCCATATCTACACTTATCCAATCTTACTTTAAAAGTATGCACACTTGTTGCAGACACTACTTCTTCATTTAAACTGTTCCACGTCTCAATACATCTCTGCGGGAAACTATATTTTTTAACATCTCTCAGACATCTTCCTTTCCTCAGCTTTTTACAATGTGATCTTGTGCTTCGGATGTCATATTCTTCTCTCAGGATCAGTTTCTCATTATCCACTTGATTCATTCCGTTGATCAATTTATAAACTTGTATCAGGTCTCTCTCTCCTTCCTTGTTCCAGGGTTGGTAGATCCATAGCCTTTAGTCTCTCCTCATATGTCATCCCTTCAAATTCTGGAACCATTCTTGTGTGTGTGTGTGTGTGTGTGTGTGTGTGTGTGTGTGTGTGTGTGTGTGTGTGTGTGTGTGTGTGTGTGTGTGTGAGAGAGAGAGAGAGAGAGAGAGAGAGAGAGAGAGAGAGAGAGAGAGAGAGAGAGAGAGAGAGAGAGAGAGAGAGAGTTTTCCAGTCTAGAGTTGAACTGGCATTACATAAAGTCACACAAAACATTCTCACCTCTCTGGAATACCACAATAAGGTCTAGTTTTCCTTGTATATTAATTAAGGTTAGGTTCGGTAACATTCCCAGCTCTCTATCACAGTTTTCCAGAGTCTAGCATTAAACTGGCAAGACACTACACTCCCATCTCTATAGAACAGCAAACCCTCACTAACCCACACTAATAGGTCGGCCATCAGCTATTTCAGACACTGTATGGCCACTGGATTCACTTTGTCTAGATCAGATGTGTGGCGATATAAGCATCAAGCGTCCAGTACAATTTGCCACCAACTAGACACCCACACTCCCCCCCCCCACCACCACAAGCAATCCCCAACACACAGGGATGACTCAATCTGCTTTTTTTTTATTTCTATTTTTTTTTCTATGCTCTGGTCTATAGCGCCTGTAGGTAACTTGTAAAGGAAGCACTGTTTGGTTTCTACACATTAGTGGCACAAGCAAATTTATTCATTATTATTCATTTATTGATTCGCGCGACCTTCACTTGCCTTGTTTGAGATTTGTGCCTTGTGACAAATAGTACATAGATATAATAGGCTCCACATAGCAACCAATTTATATACATACCAGACACTCACCACTACACAAGGTGGGCAGCTGGACATTGCATTTTTTTGGATTTTTGGATATTTCACCATGAGTTTACTGTGTTGTACATTAAGGTGTAGTTTTGCCTCTATTTGGGTTAGGTTGGGTTGGGTTGGGTTGGGTTGGGTTGGGTTGGGTTGGGTTAGGTTCGGTTAGGTTGGGTTGGGTTGGGTTGGGTTGGGTTAGGGTTAGGTTAGGTTAGGTTAGGTTGCTGTTGTGTCTGTTGCTACTGTGGTAATGCTAGAATGCCTATCTGTCTGTCTCTCTGTCTGTCTGTGTGTTGGCAGATGCTGTGGTAATATCAGAAAGGCTGCTGTGTGTCTGTATGTCTGTCTCTCTGTTTGTATGTCTGTTTGTATGTGTGTCGTGAGTGAAAGAAAGCACCACCTCTGTGTTTTTTTGTCTTATTTATTTGTTTATTTCTATAGTTTGTGGTGTTTCATGTGTTTGTTATTGTTACAGGTAGTAGTTAGAAATGTGCTCAGGTTACCTTCTTACATTTAACTTCATCACACACACACACACACACACACACACACATATCTTCTCCTCCTACCCTAAAAAATCACCAAACATCCAACACACACTGACTCACTTACACACACACACACACACACACACACACACACACACACACACACACACACACCTTTTCCCATATTAATGTTGTGATAAGCTACAGGGCATTTGAAGGGGCTAGTTGTGAGTTAGAGGACAGTGTGCAAATATAATGCATTTTGTAACACATCTAAGAAAATGGATACAATTTCAATGGTCTTTTCTTATCCTTGAAAGAGAGAGAGAGAGAGAGAGAGAGAGAGAGAGAGAGAGAGAGAGAGAGAGAGAGAGAGAGAGAGAGAGATAATGAAACATGGGAAATAGAGGGATATTATACTTATACTTAATACACAACAATAATAATAATGATGATAACAGTGATGGTGATGCAAAACAGCCACACCAACACACACACACACACACACACACACACACACACACACACACACACACACACACACACACACACACACACACACACACACACACACACACACTGTTTATCCTTTATTTCTGGCACCTTTGGATTCTTTCTAGTTCCATGATGTCCTTCTGCCTGAATAATGACCACACCACTGCTGCAAATTCTAATTCTAGCCATAACCACTATGATAACACCTACACCATAATATGCAGCAGTGGTGTGGTCATTATACAGACAGAAGGACATCAGGAGACTAGAAAGAATCCAGAGGACCACTACAAAGATGGTGCCAGAAATAAAAGATCTTCCCAATGAAGAAAGACTGAAGGAAATGGAACTACCAACTCTGAAGGATAGATGGGAGAGAGGAGACCTAACTACGATGTATAAGTTAGTAAACCGTATGGAAAAGATAGACAGACAAGACCTGCTAACACTGACAGAGGACAGAGATAGACAAACAAGAAAACACTCCAAAATCATGAAAAGTCAGTGTTTGAGGGACATTAAGATGTTCCATTTTCCACACAGGACATTGGACATCTGGAACGGCTTGAGTGAAGAGATTGTAGCAGCAGAAAGTGTGCACAAATTGAAGGAAAAGTTAGATAAATGTACATATGGAGACAGGTCACTATGAGGCCCACTCAAACACTGTGACGTATAACTAGGTAAACACACACACACACACACACACACACTGCTTACCTGTGGCTGTAGGACGCAGGGCTGCCACTCTCTCCGTTCCTTTTCCCTGAGGCGAGTGAGTGTGGCCCGCAGGTGTGTGGGGCGCAGCCTGTCCCCGCCCACCCACACACCCGCCACACCCACACCCACTCCTGGCATTGAACCCATCCTGGAGTATCAGCGAGTGCCTGTCTCAGTAGCGTGGCATCATTTCTGGCATTGTTTCTGGCATCCTTTGTGGCATTGTGTGGCCCTCCCTGGCACCCTGGCTGGCCTCTCCTTAGCGGCACTCATTCACCGTTGTGTGTCCGAGTGTCGTCATGGCAGTCCCAGCACGGTGCCAGAGGGTCGGTGGTGTCTGGGCCTCAGCTGAGTGGCATTGGCTGTGGCACTGTGGGTGTGTGAGTGTGTCCCAGCCAGGCACTGTAATAGAAGGAGGCTGTCAGGAGCTTTATAACAAAATACATATATACTTTGAGAAAACAAAGATAAATATACAGTAATAATAGTAAATACGTAGAACATACTCATACAGTAATAAATAAAGAGTAATAGATAACATGTAGCAATAAGGATAAATATACACCACATACACATTCATATACTGAAAGAAATGTGTTAATTTTTTAAACATCAATGAAAATGCCAAGACTCGAAAATAAGCAAAATTAAAGGAAAAAAACATCACACACACACACACACACACACACACACACACACTCTGCATAAATATCTAACAATTTCCATATCTAAGCTTAATTAATCACCAAAAATAAAAGAAGAAAAATAAAAGAAAGAAAGAAAAAAGGAAGGAAAAACAAGAAAAATAAAAATAATAACAAATAGTAGTAATTTGGGTCGATCTATTTAATAATGTACATATTTCAATGGTGGTGGTGGTGGTGGTGGTGGTAAGATTAGTCTGTTTGGAATGAGATTAATGTGTGTGTATGTGTGTGTGTGTGTGTGTGTGTGTGTGTGTGTGTGTGTGTGTGTGTGTGTGTGTGTGTGTGTGTGTATGAAGGTTGTCTTCAAACTTGATTACCTTCATACCTGTAAAATTATGGTGATGGTGATGATGGTGATGACACACACACACACACACACACACACACACACACACACACACACACACACACACACACACATATGAAGAAAGGCTGAAGGAAATGGAACTGCCAACCTTACAAGATAGAAGAGAACGAGGAGACCCAATAACAATGTATAAATAGTCAATGGCACTGAAAAGATAGACAAGGAAGACCTGGTGCTGGTGACAGAAGAAGCTGGAAAGACAAGAGGTCATGCAAGGATTACGAAGAGGCAGTGTGTGAAGGACACTGGAAAATACAGTTTTTCCACATAAAACAGTGGAGAAGTGGAAAGCATTGAGTGATGAAGTTATTACAGGACATAATATGCATAACTTTAAAGAAAAAAATGGATAAATGGAGACATGGAGACATGAAATTATGAGCCCCACTCAAACCAAGTACAAAACAACTAGGTACACACACACACACACACACACACACACACACACACACACAGCAAGGTCACTGAGAGTTTTGTTAAGCCTTGAGTGGACAGACTTTGCTGTAATCTGAGTGTTGCTTGTGGCTTCCCTCCCCTTGAGAAATGGAAGCCAAGGTAAGGTAAGGTAAGGTGAGGTGAGATGAAGTGTGGTGAGGTGGTGAGGTGAATGTGACAGGACAGGGTGAAGGGTGGCATGACAGGCAGGCACTAGTGTTTGTATGTGTGTATGTATATTTATGTATGTGTCCTTGTGATGGCATTTATGTATGTGTGTGTGTGTATGTATAAATGTATGTATGTGTGAATGTGTTTGATCTATCTTATTGATTTTTATTTGTAATAAGGAACACACACACACACACACACACACACACACACTACAGAATTCTGATTACTACTACTACTATCACTATTATCATTTCTCTTCTGCACTTCCTTCTAATAGAGCAAAGCAGGTCAGGACAGGTTAAACAGCAGGTCAGAGTAGGTCAAAAGTTCACATTATGACCTGCAACACACACACACACACACACACACACACACACATGCTGATAGAGTTGCTAGGTGGTGATGGTGACAGTGGTAGTGGCAATGGTGGTGGTAGTAGTAGTAGTGGTGGTGGTGGTGTGTTATCAATCTAATCTAAACAGAGGAATGACAGACACCTATCAGTCAAACACACCACAGAAAAATAGATGAGTAAAGCAACAAAAAAGTATGAAAATAGGCAACATGACTAACGTCCATATTTAGAAACGCCTTCCCCTCTCACTAGACAATTTTCCAAGGCCACAGGGAAGTCTAGGTGGGTTTTCAAGACAGTTTCTCTTTTAATAAACTAGAAATGTTGCCAATCCATCACCAGAACCATAAAAATACCCTTAAAAAACATGAGTATCTTCAACATGAGCCTTTGGAAAGCAGTGATGGTGAGAGAGCAAAGTGATTCAGAATACAGGCCTTGACATGGTTAGTCATAGTCAGTGTAACCTTATATGTAATATGACACCTTCCTTCACCTCAGCGTGGGACAACAGGGAAAACAGATCAATAAAGCAGTAAAATGTATATAAAGATAAAGAAATAATTTAGATTTGTTAGCTTTATGTCATAGTTAGTAGAACCTTCAATATACATGTACTATGACACTTTCCTTCATCTCAGCATAAGAAAACAGGAAAAATAGATCAATGAAGCAGCAAAAAATATATAAAGCAAAATAACTAAGATTTCAAGTCATAGTTAGTGGAATCTTCAATATAGCTAAATGTAATATGACACCTAACCTAACCTAAACCTAATCTAACCTTGACCTAACCTTCCTTCCTTCACCTTAACATAAAAGATAAGATAATAAAACCACAATAATACTGAATCACTAAAAAGAAATAATATTACTACTGAAATATAAAAACGGTGACAACTTTTAAGTTATGAATGTGGAATAAAACAACAAAATAAAATAATAAAAGATAATAAAACCACATTAACACTGAAATACTAAATAAAAAAAAAACTAATACTGAAAAAAAAAAAAAAGGCAACAACTTTTAATTCATGAAAATAAAATGAACTGAAATTAAATAACATTAATAAAGGTAATCTAACAAAATAACGTACATAATGCAATAAAAATAAAAAGTAAAGAAAGGAGCAAGTTTCTGATGATGTGATGACTACTTTAACTCCCTCACTCAATAAAACCTAAAAATATGAATGAAAGATAAATTAAAAAGAAAACCACAAAATAAAAAAAGGATGAAGGGAAGTTTCTGATGAGGTGATGACTGTTCTAACTCCCTCACTCAATAGATCCTGAAAATTTGAATGCAGGATAAATAAAAACAAACAAAACCACAAAATAGTAGGATGGAGTAAGTTTCTGTTGAGGCAATGACTATTTCAACTCCCTCACTCAATAAAATCTGAAAATATGAAAGCAGAATACTTACACACACACACTTAATGCAATGAAAGTCAACCATTTCCTCACCAGGATACAAGGCACCATAGGGATTAAATAGAATGGAAGGTTTTTTGTGATATTACGATAGAATTACAGCTGAATAGAATGTGTTATAATGAATGTACACACACACAGTCTCTCTCTCTCTCTCTTTCACAAACACTTAAAATGTACACATAAACATACCTTAATCAGACAATAATATGATACAAGATACATTTCAAGTACGAATACATGAAAAAAAAACACCATGAAATATAAAGCACACACACACACACACACTCTCTCTCTCTCTTTCACAAACACTTATTTTCCGACCACGAATACTAAAAACAAAACAGCAAAATAACTAATTAATTTAATAAACACACACACAGAAAAAAAATATGAACAGGAAGAAGGAAGGGAAGAGAAGGAAAACGAGAAACAGGAGAAGCGGTGAAAATACAAGAAAATGAAAAGGAGAAAACAGGCGAAGGAAAGGAAAAAGAGAGAAAGAAAAAGGAGAAGAGAATGAAAAATAAGAACATCAAGAAAATACAAAGGAGAGAAAACAGAAAAATAAAAGCAAGACAAACAATAACAAACCAACGCCTACCTAGTTTCGCCTCAGCCTTCCTTCCTACTCCTTATAACACCACAAACAATATTAATAACCCGCTAATTTCCTGCACAGAGCCACAAATATCAACAGGACAACCTCTTTACGTGACGCAGGGAGAGAATCAACTGCCCACTTTCAAGCACCAGCCCAAAATTGACGTTTGACACAACTTTCAAGGTCAGATTAGAAGGAAGAGAGAGAGAGATTTGGGGGACGAGTTTCCAATGCTATTTTAATCTCCTTCTCTTCCTCCTTTATCTCTCCCGCTCCTCATCCGCCTTTGGAAGAGGAGGAAGAAGAGGTAGGAGGAGATGAGAGGCGTGGAGGAGGACAGGGAGAGGCGTGAGGGGATAAAAATAAAGTTAAATTCGAATGGGGTAAAGTTGCTCACCTCAGACGTAAACACAAACAGCTGATCTGACTTGTGTATTCCTCCGCGCTGGTCCCTCCCACTCCATCCTTCTCTATCTATCTATCTAATTTTCCTTATTTGTGCCTAAAACTCCTTGAAAATGTAAGAAAATATAAGTAAAAATATAAATGTTGTATTATCTATCATTAAAAGTCTCGTATTCTTAGAAATAGAAAGATTAGTACATATATGCCAACTCCCTCTCACTCTATCTTCTTTCTCTTTTTATCTCTTTTTTCTTATTCGTACCTAAAACTCCTTGAAATTTTAAGAAAATACTAGCTAAAATATAACTGTTTTATTATTAATCATTAAAAAGTCTCGTATTCATAAAAATAGAAAGATTTAAGCATTTGCAACAATGGTAGTGACTCTATCTTAATTTCTTAACATATATCATTTCCCTTATCAATGTCTAACTGTCACTGGAAATATAATGAAATACGAGTGAAAATCTAAAAAAAAAAATGGTATTAGCTATCGTTAGAAAAAAAAAAAAAAACTCATGCTTAGAAATAGACATTGGCGTCGCTATTTAAAATGTATACGTATTATTACATTCCTCCAAGGAACTGTATGTATGGTGTATATATGAAAATACACCACTAATTAAAGTTAAACTTGGTATTCAAGAGCAAATCAGAGGTCAAATAAGAGGTTAATAGGCGAGAAATTCAAAATGTATACGAACTAGTTTGCCTGACCGGAGAACCGCTTCCTGATTGCGTCAACAGCACCATCGTCATCATCAGCCCTCAACACCCTCCCATGACCTGCTTACTGCTTAGGGATGAGCATAAATACATGCAGTGACACACGCACACACACACACACACACACACACACACACACGACTATTACTACTACTACTATTTTTTTTTCATCAGGGAGGACATACTACTACTACTACTACTACTAATAATAATAATAATAATAATAATAATAATGATAATAATACCACTACAATACGCCCTTATGCTCTTCATTCCCCACATATTCCTCCTATCACTACACTTTATGGTGGGAAACATCGGGAAACACTGAAAATTTAAGGAAAAGTTGAGAGTTGACATGGGGAGGGACTGGGGTTGGTGGCGCGGGGTCTTGGTGCGGTTCATGGTGGGGCCTGGCGGTCTGAACGGGGATTTTCTTAACCATTGACTTATTTCAAACGTATTTTTCGGGTTTTGCATGTGTTTCTAGGTGTTTTCTGGACTCTGGGAGTAGGAAGAGGTGGAGGAGGAGGGGATGGATGGGAGAGGTGGAGTGTGGAGTGAAGGCGGGAAAGGTACTCGGAGTCACTCACCAAACGTGTAAAAAAAAAAAAAAAAATCTCTACGTAAGGGTAAGAATGTTTCTCTTTTATTAATGGAGTTGACATTGTTTTGATATTTGGTTTGTTATTATCAAAGTAAAGCAAGTTTCAAACAATAATAGAATCAAGTCTAGGTGTGTTTTGTTCATCGAAAAAATAACACTAAAGTCACTGCATACAATATAACTTTTTTTTTATTACCACGCCTAGGATTGTTTTGGTGCTTGATATAACATGTGAAAAATATGGAAAACATGACCCAAGTAATAATTCTCCATAAAATTTAGTGTAACTATTCGTATTTCTAAATTCAAAAATTGTAACGGTACCAAAATAGAAAAACAAAAATCTTTATTCGGCGAGGAATCTGTGTTTTCTTTATTTGGCTGGAAAGCGAAAAATTTTCGTATTCAGAAAACGTAACATGATGTAGTGAGACTGTGCTTTCCATCTCGACATTATGATGTGTTTTTGGCGCCGTTGCTTTCAAAACAAACCGCTGATTGGACTACGTTTTGTAAACAATCCACCCGGTAAGGTTTTTATATTTTGGTTATTAGTTAAAGTATTTGTCGCTTTTAAAAGTGTAGTGCATTCCAGTCTGGGAGCCTTTTTTCTTGTGGTGATTTTTAAAATGAATTATGTACGTAAATATTGGGCCACAGGGAGGCACCTCAGCCCTGCCTTCCCTCCCAGGTCAGTCCACCAGTGTTTGCCTGCACGCCCCTGTATTTCCAGACCCAGAGCGTGAAGCAAAGCCAGAATGGTGCTTTTCTTGTTAGGGTGTGTGGTGGGAGGTGGTGCGGGGACAAGATTGTTATGGTGGCGGACTGCTCGTTGTGGCGGTGACTGGTGGGGCGCCAGAGGGTAGGAAGTGGCGGTACCTTGGGTTATTGAGTAATTTAGCTGTAAATTGCTGTAACTGTAGCTGGTGGAGGTCTGATACTGGCCGTTGGTTCAATTGGGTGAGTGCATCCTGATTGTTAGTGAAAGTGGCGCCAAGGATTATTTTTAAAGCTCTCTTCTGTATTTTCCCTTTGTGTGTGTGTGTGTGTGTGTGTGTGTGTGTGTGTGTGTGTGTGTGTGTGTGTGTGTGTGTGTGTGTGTGTGTGTGTGTGTAATAGTTAAGGAGGAGCAGACATGAGAGGCATAGCATAGTTTCAATAAAATGAATGTGTTAAAAAGTTGTACTATGTCGTTGGCTGGAGCCCCTAATGTCTGGAGAGTTCGTAACATGTGTAAATGGTAAGTTAATGAGCAGATGCATGAATTGATAACGGGGGTCTCAATTTAATTTGTTACTTGGCTGAATGACTACTTCTGTGGTGTGGTGGTCTAATTTGAGGGGTGGTAGAGGGCTTGGTTTGACTCTAGATAAAAATGCTTGATTACAGTCTTAGTCTTGTTGATGGTGACATTGTTAAGGCTCGTTCAAGTTGTGATTTCGTCAAGAGTCGACTGGATACTGCTGTGGTCAGGACTGGTGTTGGTGACAGATGACACGATGGTGGTATCGTCAACGTATTCCAGCACTGCTCTGTGTGTGTGTGTGTGTGTGTGTGTGTGTGTGTGTGTGTGTGTGTGTGTGTACCTAGCAGTGGTTCAGGTGGTTTACGTGAGGGGATAATCTTGTTTCTATACCGTAAGGGTGGATTAGGGTAACAAGCTTATCTCTAAGGCGATTGCAGCAACCGGCAATCACTACGAGCGTTTGAACATCGTGCCAGCTGGTTCAAGAAAACTGAATTCCAGCAAACATCAATTGATTCCTAGGTAGAACACACAAAGGGTCTAACAATAAGGAACACAACTCAGTTTAATGCGAGGGATGCATCTGTTTCTTCCCCACCAGCTGATCCAGCCCAGACTGTCTTGTGCAAGCCACTAAGCATTCATCTGACAAATGAACCAAATTCAACTAAAAATCGCATATGATCCCGCGAGTTCTCATGTACGTACCATCGGGAAGGCCTTCAAGTACCACTAATGATACGCGTACTGTAGATTGAAAGCCACAGCACATAGACCCTTCCATACATGAGTTTAACCCCTTCAGTACCATGCCGCGTTGCCATATACATTCTGCTTACTGTATGGTGATTTTATACAGCTTCAGAAACTTACGTCGGAGATTAATATAGTGAAGACTGTGGCCATTAATCTTCTGACCTCCATAGACCCTTCTTAATGTCAATACAATCATCTAATCGTATATAAATCTCAAGGTAAAGATGTGGCCTATAGTATTATAGTACTGAAAGGATTAGAATAGTGAAGACTGTGGCCATCAATCTTCTGACTTCCATAGACGCTTCCTAATGTCAAGAAAATGGTCTATTGTTACTGTAGGCGTGGCTGTGTTACTGTGGGGTCTGAGTGTGTTACTGTGGGTCTGAATGTGTTACTGTGGGCGTGGGTGTCTAACTGTGAGCGTGGCTGTGTTATTGTAGGCGTGGATGTGTTACTGTGGGCGTGGGTGAGTTACTGTAGGCGTGACTGTGTTATTGTAGGCGTGTGTGTGTGTGTTACTGTGAGCGTGGGTGTGTTACTGTGGGCATGGGTGTGTTACTGTGGGCGTGGGTGAGTTAGTGTGGGCGGGGGTGTGTTACTGTGGGCGTGGGTGAGTTAGTGTGGGCGTGGGTGAGTTAGTGTGGGCGTGTATGTGTTACTTTGGGCGTGGGTGTCTTACTGTGAGCGTGGCTGTGTTATTGTAGGCGTGGATGTGTTAGTGTGGACGTGGGTGTGTTACTGTGGGCGTGGGTGAGTTACTGTGAGCGTACTTGTGTTACTGTGGGCGTTGGCATGTTTCTGTGGATCTAAGTGTGTTACTGTGGGCGTTGGCATGTTACTGTGCGCTTGGGTGTGTTAATGTGGGCGTGGATGTATTACTGTGGGCGTGAAGTGCAGCTTTGTAGGGTGAAGATGCGTTACTGTGGGCGTGGGTGAGTTATTGCAAGTGTGGGGTGCAATGATATAGGTGTAGTTGTGTTCTGTTGAGAGTGGGTATGTTTCCGTGGGCGTGGGCGTGTTATTGTGAGCGTGAGTATGTTATGGTGGGCGTGGGAGAGTTATTGCAGTGTCTTGTGGTGAGTCGCGTCACTGTGAAAGTCTTGAGGAGCAGATGGCGGGCTTTCGCACTTCTTAAACCTGAAGAGAATGTCGTTCATTTAGCTACAAGGAGGTGTTCCCTGGGGTGGTTAAGCCTGGGAATCATCTAGAATAGTACCCTGGTGGTGTGTATGTGTGTGTGTGTGTGAGGTGTGTGAGGTATGCGAAACGTGTTACAAAGGTGTAATCGAGTGCTGGGCCTGGCGGTGCGGGAGTTGACAGGCTGCCAGGCCGCGTGGTCCCTGCCGCGCCGCTGCCTCGCCACATTTTGCAGGATTTACCAGGGATATTCGCCTCGCCGAGTGGATGTGTGGTGGTGGGCGTGTGGTGTGAGGTGGTGTGGTGGTGTAGCAGGCAAACCAGCCCAGTGTGGTGCCTGTGTGTGGTGATGTGGGGCTACATATGCTGTGGCGGCGTTGGTGGTGGTGGCGGGCCATGTGGTGTGATGTGGTGGTGTGGTGGTGCCGCCACACCGGCCCCATCCTGTGGTGCTGTGATGCCTAGGGAGTGCAGTGTAGGAGTGGAGGAGGGTCAGCAGGTTGTGGCGTGCAGCAGCAGCACAGGTCGGGGGCGGCAGGCATGGTGTGCCGCACAGCTGTGGTGCCGCACAGCTGATCCCGCCACTGTGCTGCTGCTGCTGCCGCCGCTGCCGCTGTTCCACGTGTTCCCCTGATGCTGAGCTCAGCGGTGTGGTGCAGCAGTGCAGGGTGTGCAACTCAGGCCTGGGAGATGCAGCGTGACTCAGGGCGGTCTGTGGTGTGGAGCAGCTGGTGCACAGCACGGCACAGCACAGCTGCTGCCACTTCCATGCTGAGTGCAGCAGTTATGCTGAGCCAAGGTGTTCATTGTACTGCAGCACCAGCATGACCCCTGTGCCGCCACAATAGCTGTTGTAAGGAATGTGCAGCACACAGTAGGAGATAGAGGCGCCTTGCAGCACAGCTGGAGACGAGATGCAGCACACAGCAACAGCATGCAGCAAACAGCACACTGCTGGGTGACATCTGCAGGGCACAGCAGTAGCTGGAGGCACCATGCAGCACACAGCAGCATCTGGAGGTACCATGCAGCACACAGCACACCGTGCAGCATGCAGCAGCTGCTGGAGGCACTGTGCAGCACACAACACATAACTGGAGGCACCGTGTAGCACACAGCAGCAGCTTGATGCAGCGTACAGCACACTGCTGGATGATCTCTGCAGCACACAGGAGCAGCTGGAGGCACCAGGCAGCACATAGCAGAAGCTGGAGGCACTATGCAGCACACAGCACACTGCTGGATGATCTCTGCAGCACACAGGGCACAACAGCAGCTGGATGATATAGCAAACAACCTGAAAGTAGCTTGCAACACACACCAGCAGCAGCAACAGCAGTTGGAGCCAGCTGGTGGTCGTCCCTCAATACAACAGCTACAGCCCTTGTATCAGCAGCTGCAGGTAAGGTGCAGGTGTGACACACACACACACACACACACACACACATACAACACAGCTTTGTTTCTTCTTGAAATTTTGGGTGCAAAGGTTAAATTTGGTTAATTTTCTATGTTAATATTTTGACGATTCACATTGTGCTTTGTATTAGACCACAACATTTGTTTGTCACCAGTCAGTGCAGCACAGCACAGCACAGCACAGCACAGCACCAGTCAGTACAGTTACTACAGTAGCCAATGCTCTGCCTCTGTGTTACTTGTTAAAACTTGGCCATTGCCTTTAGTTATTTCCTTCATTATTATTATTTTTTGCCAATCTTTACTCTCTCTCTCTCTCTCTCTCTCTCTCTCTCTCTCTCTCTCTCTCTCTCTCTCTCTCTCTCTCTCCACACTTGTAAGAAATTTAATGTAGTAGTAGTAGTAGTAGTAGTAGTAGCAGCAGCAGCAGCAGTAGCAGCAGATAGCTGAGCCTTTCATACTCACTCCTGAAATCACCTCAGTAATACAGAGATAAATAAAAAAAAATGATGATAAAACTGTACCTATGTATGAATGCCTTCCTATCGTGAATGTTGTGTCTGTGTGTGTGTGTAAGTAAGTAAGTTTATTGCCACATATATCTATACATAAATACATATACCTAATAACAAACATAAGCAAAACCTGTCGAGCTAGAGCTCCTTGACAGATATATTTTTTATTACAAAAAACAAAGTTCACCTTTGGTTTGTGTTGTAAATATTATATTAGTAAGAGAATATATTAAATAAAAAATATATATATATATATATATATATATATATATATATATATATATATATATATATATATACATATATATATATATATATATATATACATATATATATATATATATATACATATATATATATATATATATATATATATATATATATATATATATATATATATATATATATATATATATATATATATATATATATATATATACATATATACATATACACACATACATATACATATATATATATACATATATACATATATACACATACACATACACATATACATATATACATATAATAATAATAATAATAATAATAATAATAATAATAATAAACAACGGAACATAATCATGCAGTGATGAATGCATAATAATTTTATAATAACATGAATAATAATTTTATAACAGTAACATAATATACAAAAATAACATCAGAATAAATATACTCAATCATACTAAGCCTATAAATTTTGGAGGGAAAACACATAGTTCTTTAATATCTTCTTAAATTGATTAATATTCCCCGTATTGCGAACGTTTTTAATGTCAGTAGGTAAAGTATTCCATATCTGTGGGCCAGAATAAAAGATACTATTTATAAAAACAGTTGTTCGATATGGTGGACATACTAAATTAACATTGCTATTTCTGGTGCAGTGAGTACTCTGTAATAATCTGAAAACTGTAGTTCCCTGTGTGTGTGTAATGTTTTTGAATATGAACAGAAGAAGAAAGTACTTATGGATGGAAAACACATTTAAAATTCTGTGATCTGAGAAAATACCTGATGCTGAATCGAATTTACCTTTATAAAATATACACCTTAAGATTTTATTTTGTGCAATTTTTAATTTATTAATGAAGGAAGGCCAGGTACATGCCCAAACTGACACACAGTATATAAGATGAGGGTAACATAAGGTATAATAGATGCTTATCATTGATTCGGTAGTCAGATGGTTACGTACCTTGTATAGTATGCCACACATCTTTGATAATTTTGAATATACATTATTTATTTGATAGT
>NC_059264.1:3264082-3276582 GCF_017591435.1 Portunus trituberculatus | reverse complement strand
TCTCAACTAGTTAGAGAGACAGGAAGGAATAGAATACGGTCTCTCTCTCTCTCTCTCTCTCTCTCTCTCTCTCTCTCTCTCTCTCTCTCTCTCTCTCTCTGATTGGTTGGTACAAGTGATAGAAATGGTGATGTTGATTGTGGTTGTTGTTTTGGGCTTCGCAAAAGATAGTGATGATAATGTTGGTGATCAGTGGTGGTGGTGGTGGTGTTATCAGAGGTGGTGGTCGTGGCTGTGATTTCGTTGTTGCTGGTTTTTTGCTGTTGTTCTTGATGTTGGTAGTGTTGGTGTTGATATCCTTATTGTTTTGTTTGTAAAATCCCAGCGTTTTTTTTTTTTTTTTTTCTATATTGGATCATAAACGCTTTTCTCACTACTATTATCCAAGGCCACAGAGATGACTAGCGGAATTTTCAAGAGTGTTTCTACAGTTAATAATGTAGAATTCTAGTCACTCTGCCTCTAGAACCGCAAAAAAATAAAAAAAATAAATAAAATCAATCAATCAATAAGTAAAATAATAGATAAATAAATAAATAAAAACTTAAAAACTCGTGTAAACTTAAATAAAGCCTCTTGAAATAATATAGCCACGGCTGGACATGTACTCAAACTGCCCTGCTCCCTCACCATGACTTTTTTCAAGGCCATTGAGATGATGACACGCGTTCTCAAGAGTGTTTCCTTAGTTAATATTGTAATAATATTGTTAATTCGTCTCCAGAACCATGGAAAAGTAAAGAAATGACATCCTCTTTACTTAGATTAGAGCCTTCTGAAGATTGCGCTGATGAGAGAGCTAAGTGTTTATAAAGATGTTAAAAATTAATATTGTTGTTGCTGTTGTGTGTGTGTGTGTGTGTGTGTGTGTGTGTGTGTGTGTGTGTGGCGAAAGACAATAAAGTTTATTACAGGATAATTTTTGTAGTTTTACAGTATATGGAATCAAACTAGAACACAAAGAAAAAATACCTAAATAAATAAAAGAACATCGGTACCTTAATAAACGTCACTGGCGGCCGCTGCCTACACACACACACACACACACACACACACACACACACCACACATTCAGCGAGCCAGACATGTACGTACGTGTAGTTGTGTGTATTTTGACGACATGCTTATTGATTGAAGGCACCCAACTTCACTGGGGAGGAGGGGGGGAAGGAATGAAGAGAGAGAGAGAGAGAGAGAGAGAGAGAGAGGAAATGAAGAGCTGTGGGAGAGACGGGGTAATCTGAAGAAAAGATAAGGAAGGAGATGGAATGAAGTGAAGGAATGAGAGACAGACGAGAAAAAAAGAACTGAAGAGAGAGAGAGAGAGAGAGAGAGAGAGAGAGAGAGAGAGAGAGAGAGAGAGAGGAGTAGATAAGGAAGTACAGGCCAGACCAGACAGTGAGAAAGACCTTAGAAGAGAAGAGGGAATAAACGAGAGAGAGAGAGAGAGAGAGAGAGAGAGAGAGAGAGAATATAGAACCAGAAGGGACGGGAGAATATATTTTTTTTCACATACGAAAGAAAATGGAAAAAAAAAATCAACAACCGCCTGACTTTCACAAATGAGCGTTCATGCAGCACGATGTTTGTGTAAATACGAGTGAACGTTGTAGAATGAAACACTTCGAGATGACTTGTAATGCCCATAGTGATTGAGATAGTGATGATAATGATAGTATTAATAGTTACTAGGATCATATTGTCTAAAATTCCTCCTCCTTTTCTTCTCCTCCTTTTTCTTCTTCTTCTTCTTCTTCTTCTTCTTCTTCTTCTTCTTCTTCTTCTTCTTCTTCTTCTTCTTCTTCTTCTTTCTATACGGGGTCTCCTCCATGTAGCCCTGTCCTCCGCCACTTCGAGGTCCAAGTTCTCCCTACCGTCACCCACAGCAGTCCTTCCATCTCATCCTGGCTCTTCTTCCTCTCTTCCCCTTGCCGTCCACCTCCATGGTCATCATCTGCCTCCTTCTTTTCTCTATCCAAATTCTTCTTTTATACCTTTTTTCCTGTTTCTGTCTTTCGTATCTGCTTTTTTTCTCTTTTCCTTGCGTTGTGCTCTTTTTCTTTCCCTTCTTGTATTTGTTGACGTAAATACTTCCGAGATTACTTTTAATTCTCATAGTGATTTAGATACTGATGATGATGATGATAGTAGTAATAAGAGTAGTTACCATGGTAATGATGGTGATGATAGGAGTACTTAGTGTAGAGATGATGATGATGGTGATGATAAGGAAGAAGTGTTTAGTGAGAGGATGATGATGATGGTGGTGATAAGTTATTAAAGTGTTTTCTCCTCTCTACAGGTGAAACACACACACACACACACACACACACACACACACACACACACACACACAATGGGTAATAAAGCATCAACACCACCGTCCACACAACCACCACCACCACCACTGCGGACAGAAACAACGGGGAGTGAAGGAAGAGGAAGAGGGGAAGCAGAAGGGAGAAAGGTAGAACAAGATGGAGAAAAGAGGAGACAGGAAAGAGAGCCGAGAGGAGAAGGAGAAGGAAGAGATAAAGAAAGAGGAAGAGGAGGACAAGCAGAAAATTTGTTCATGGAGTTCAGTCGTCTCGAACTCAATGACGAGATTGTGTTGCGGCGCAGATACACAGCAGCAGCAGCTACAGGAACCAGAGACCAAAGGGAGGAACTGCTACAACGAAAAACCCTGAGAGAATTTAGCAGGTACGAGAATAGTGCCGCGGCCATCCCACTCAAGACGGACAGTGCCGCGGCCATCCCACTCAAGACGGACAGTGCCGCGGCCATCCCACTCAAGACGGACAGTGCCGCGGCCATCCCACTCAAGACGGACAGTGCCGCGGCCATCCCACTCAAGACGGACAGTGCCGCGGCCATCCCACTCAAGACGGACAGAGCCGCGACCATCCCACTCAAGACGGACAGTGCCGCGGCCATCCCACTCAAGACGGACAGTGCCGCGGCCATCCCACTCAAGACGGACAGTGCCGCGGCCATCCCATCCCATTCAAGACGGACGGACAGTGCCGCGGCCATCCCACTCAAGACGGACAGTGCCGCGGCCATCCCACTCAAGACGGAGTGCCGCGGCCATCCCACTCAAGACCATCCCATCCCACTCAAGGCGGACAGTGCCGCGGCCATCCCACTCAAGACGGACAGTGCCGCGGCCATCCCACTCAAGACGGACAGTGCCGCGGCCATCCCACTCAAGACGGACAGTGCCGCGGCCATCCCACTCAAGACGGACAGTGCCGCGGCCATCCCACTCAAGACGGACAGTGCCGCGGCCATCCCACTCAAGACGGACAGTGCCGCGGCCATCCCACTTAAGACGGACAGTGGCGCGGCCATCCCACTCAAGACAGACAGTGCCGCGGCCATCCCACTCAAGACGGACAGTGCCGCGGCCATCTCACTTAAGACGGACAGTGGCGCGGCCATCCCACTTAAGACGGACAGTGGCGCGGCCATCCCACTCAAGACGGACAGTGCCGCGGCCATCCCACTTAAGACGGACAGTGCCGCGGCCATCCCACTCAAGACGGACAGTGCCCCGGCCATTCCACTGAAGATGGACGGTGGCGCGGCCATCCCACTCAAGACGGATAGTGCCGCGGCCATCCCACTCAAGACGGACAGTGCCGCGGCCATCCCACTCAAGACGGACAGTGCCGCGGCCATCCCACTTAAGACGGACAGTGGCGCGGCCATCCCACTCAAGACGGACAGTGGCGCGGCCATCCCACTCAAGACGGACAGTGCCAAGGCCATCCCACTCAAGACGGACAGTGCCGCGGCCATCCCACTCAAGACGGACAGTGCCAAGGCCATCCCACTCAAGACGGACAGTGCCGCGGCCATCCCACTTAACACGAACAGTGCCAAGGCCATCCCACTCAAGACGGACAGTGCCCCGGCCATTCCACTGAAGATGGACGGTGGCGCGGCCATCCCACTCAAGGAGGGCGGTGGTGCAGCTGTTTCCGGCAAGGATGGTGGTGATGCGGCTGTTCCCGGAAAGGAGGGCGGTGATGCGGCTGTTCCCGGCAAGGAGGACGGTGGTGCGGCTGTTCCCGGCAAGGAGGACGGTGGTGCGGCTGTTCCCGGCAAGGAAGGCGGTGCAGCAGCTGTTCCCGGCAAGGAGGACGGTGATGCGGCTGTTCCCGGCAAGAAGGACGGTGGTGCGGCTGTTCCCGGCAAGGAAGGCGGTGCAGCAGCTGTTCCCGGCAAGGAAGGCGGCGCTGCGGCTGTTCCCAGCAAGGAGGGCGGTGGTGCGGCTGTTCCCGGCAAGGAGGGCGGTGGTGCGGCTGTTCCCGGCAAGGAGGGTGGTGCAGCTAGGTCAAACTACACCCGAAAATCTTGGACAAAGCCTAAGCGGAAACGTCTTGTAGTGCCATACCCGCTTCCGGGGCATGGTCGCTTCCCACGTCATCCTGTTAATGAAGGACAGTTTGCCTACCAACTTGACACGGGTATGCTGGTCCGTCCACCGGCATCCGGCATCAGCATCGTGTGTTGCAAATTTAGCGAGGTATTTCACAACAAGAATGACATCTCTGCCTATGTGTCGTATCGTGTGTCTGATAGGGTGATGTTCAGGCTAAAACACCACGAGACAGATGGCAGAAACACTATCATTGTGCTCCACTGCCCAAACCCGCAGGTGGCACAGCAGCTGCGGAAGGAGATTCAGAATGGCAATGCTGAATGCCCCACACAGGTGTGGTGCTTTGGATCCCTGGCTGAGGCACGGGGTGAACATGTCAGACCACTGAGGGATCTGCAGAGTTTATATCAGCACCACCTGCAGCAGATAGAGGGAAGGGCGATGCAGATGCTGGCCTCTCACTATGACAAGATGGATGAGGTGAAAGAGCAACTGGAAAAACTACGTCAGGGAAAAAGGAACCTATCACTGGAGGAGTTTGCTGAGTGCCTCAAGTCCCTTAAGGCACTGGAAGACCGCCATCAAGAGCTGGAATTACAAAAGGGTGAGTTCCAGAGACACTTGGAGGGTGTCCTTACAAACCTGCATAATGCCAAGGACACACAGAAATTAGATGCTTTGGCCATTGAGCTGAGGAAGGACATGGCCACAGAGTGCAACAGATTGGATAAAGCCTTTCCGATCTATGCGCGAAGAAGGGACATTGTCAAGACAGTGAAGAAGAATCAGGTGTGCATAGTCATCGGCGAAACAGGGTCTGGCAAGAGCACCCAGATGGCCCAATTCTTCATGCAGGAAGATGTGGCGCGAGAAGGCTTGGTGGCATGCACTCAGCCACGGAAGATTGCTGCTACCAGCCTAGCGCAACATGTGGCCAATGAGATGGGCTCGGAGGTGGGTGGCCTGGTGGGCTACAAGGTGGGCATGCATACCAAGAAATCGGAAAGCACTAGGATCCTTTACATGACAGACCACGTGCTGCTCAACGAGTGTTTACAGGACCCTGCACTATCACGCTACTCGTGCGTCATCATTGACGAGGCGCACGAGCGCAGCATCTACACAGACCTACTGTTGGGTATGCTGAGGTCCTGCCTGCAAACACGGCCTGAACTCCGCCTCGTCATTACTTCTGCTACCATAAAGCCTGACGTGTTTGTTCGCTACTTTGGCAAGTGTCCGGTGGTAAAGGTGTCAGGCCGCATGTTTCCAGTGGAAGTGGAGTGGCAAGAAGTCCAGGATGGCGTGGACAGCTTTGACAAGTACCAGGAAGTTGCTGTTCGCAAAGCGGTGGAGGTGCATTGCCAAGAAGGGGAGGGCGATGTGCTGGTGTTCGTCACCTCTCCTGCAGAGACAGAACGCTGTTGTCAGATGTTCCGTAACCAGCTGGAGGGTCGCCAAGAGGACTATGTTGTACAGCAGCTGCATGGGCGGCTACAAAATGAGGAACAGCAAGAGGTGTTCCAGCCGGCACCGGAAGGTCGGCGCAAGGTGGTATTCGCCACCAACAGTGCTGAGACTTCTGTCACCATCCCTGGTATCAAATTCGTCATCGACACGGGCCTGGTCAAGGAGATGAAGTACGACCCTATGCGGGGGATCAGCAGCCTTTCTGTCACTCTGATCTCACAGAGTTCAGCACGCCAACGTCAAGGGCGCGCTGGCCGCCTTGGCCCCGGCAAGTGTTTCCGCTTGTACACTGAGCAAGACTATAAGAGTATGGCACCTGATGCACTGCCAGAGATTCTTAAGGTGCATGTGGGCCATGCCATGCTCAAGCTGCTAGAGCTGGGTGTTGACCCTATGAAATTTGAGTATGTTGAGGCACCTTCAACAGAGGCTCTAGAGACAGCCATTGCCTCGCTGCAGGCCCTCGGGGCAGTGGTAGAGGGGCGCATCACCGACCTGGGGAGATGGGTCGCCAAAATGCCCTTTGATCCCCGCTTTGGCGTGATGGTGCACGATGCCGTTCAGGCTGGAGCAGGACTGGAGGGCATTGTTGTGGCGGCGACCACAGGCTGCGGTCCCGTGTTCTACCGCGGCGGGTCTGCCAGGGAGAAGGAAATGGCAGACAAGAGAAAGGTTCCTTTCTGTCATGAGGGTGGTGACCAGCTGACAGCACTCAACGTGTTCCGTGAATGGCATGCGGTGCCAGAGAGGAACCAGGGCCGTTGGTGTCTCACTCACGCCACTAACGGTAAGACCTTGCGTGCTGTACGAGAGACCACCCGCGAAGTACTGCACACACTTGACAAGGAGCTAGGTGTTCAAATTCCTTTCAAGTTCGGTGAAGCCTGCACTGTGGATGTCATACTAGCAAGGCTGCTGTTCCGTACGCTGAGCTCCAACCTGAGTCACTACCTAGGTCACCCAAAGGCAGGCTATGCCCCTGTCTTCAAGGAACAACGTGTGGACCTGCATCCGTCCAGTGTTTTGCTACCCTTGGGCTCCCACCCCGAGTGGTTGGTATTTGAGCAAGTGATGCGCACTTCGAGCGACTTCGCCATGCAGGTAACACCTGTGCAAGAGTGTGCAGTAGTGCAGGCAGTTCAGGACGGCTGGCTGCAATTGGACGTGGAGACTGCCAAGAAGAAAAAGTTAGTGGTGGCATGTCGTGAGCTAGTGGGGCCACAACTGATGCGAGAAGTAGTGGGGCCTCGGTACTCGCTCCTGAGGAATTTCGAGGAAAAGCTAAATGCTGCTTATCCTGGTTGCGTGGTGGTGGTGGAAGCTAATACAGAGAAGGGTGAGCTGCGGGTGCTTTCATCGCAGCAGCAACAGGCCTCCCTCACGCAAAGTTTCAAAGACGTGGTGCCGCCGCTGCGAGCTAAATTCAAGGACGAGGAGAGCGAAGAGTCCGTCAGCAGATCCGAGCGTGGCGGTGTGAGGGCAGTAATGGGCGCGGGTGGTGTGGTAACTAACCTCCTCATGCCTGCAGAATACACTGCTGTGATGGTGAACTGCCGCCTTGATGATGTACAGGACCTCTCTGAGGGTAAAGTGGCTGTAGCCTTGAGCAAACACGGGGCCATCAAGGAGTGCACAAAGTTCTTTCGTAAGAACAACAAGTCAACACTATGGGGCAAAGTGGTGTTTAAGGAGCACAAGGCGGCAGCAGCTGCCGTGCAGGAAAGTTATGACAGACAGATGAGGGAGAAGCAACGTCGCTTTCAGGAGAATAGTGAAGATGATCCAGATGAGAAGGAAGAGTCTGATGATCTGCACCTCTGTGTTCGACCCAACGTGCGAACCGCGGAGCGTCCTGATGCTGCCTTCACTGCCAGGATCCAGTGGTGTCGGCGGCCATCACGTGGTTTCGGCTATGTTTCCTTTGTCAATGTTGAGGACTTCATGCGGGCGCGGACTGAGTGTGTCTTTGGCGGCATTACTGTGGGCGAGTCTCGCGCCCGGGTAAAGGTCGCCCGGAAGGAAGCGCAGAGCCTCCACGTTAGTAACTTTGGGCCACTTGTCACAGAGGACGTGTTGCGCGCCGCCTTCGCGGAGAAGCTGAACCTGCACCCGACCCGTGACCTAACCAAGGTGGTGGTGGTGAGGGTGCAAAAGTCCAACAACCCGGAAGAGCGTCACACCTGCAAAAGGCGCCTCATTTCAGAGATAGAAAATTTTGTTCCAAGAGGAAGTTTCCACCTGGAGGTGCAGGAGCCTCGCAGTGACCGTGACGTCAATTTCTTAGGGTTCTGCAAGTTTAATAATCCTGAGCATGGCCACGCCGCCTGTGTCGCCATTGATAAAAAGTTCTACATGATGGACACCGTGGTCACTATGAGACCAAACATCCGCAGCTCGCTGTTTGTGCACTCTGACGTGTACGCGCAGTGCGGCCAGCAGCTGGAGGCTCTGCAGCACGAGCTGAAGGATGGCGACGTGCGCCTCGAAATCAAGAAGCTCAGAAATAACAATGTATTCGTGACGCTGTTCAGTGATAGTGTGGCGGGGGTGGCCCACGTCCGTGCCCGCCTCAAGCAGCTGGTATCGGGCGACGTGGTGGAGTGTGGCAACAGTCCAGCCTCCGTCATCCTCTTCTCCTACGAGGGCAGGAATCTCCTGAGGGAGGTGATGGACCGCACACACACGCTGGTGCTGACTGACACCCGCCTTAGGACGTTGTCCATCCATGGGCCAGCAGAGCAACGGGAGATTGCCCGCGGCCTCATCACGGACTACCTGCGCATGTTGGCTGACCACCGTGACAACATACAGCTGCGGGGCGCTTCCCGTCCGCCAGGGCTAATGAAGGCGCTCATGATGAAATATGGAGGCGACCTTGAAAATCTGCGGACCTCGGCAGGACTCGGGACGGTGACCCTTAACCTGCGCCACCACCTGCTGGGCCTGTATGGGCCGCGGCAGGCTGTGGAGAAAGCCAGGCAGATGGTGGAAGCCTTGGCAACAGCCCTGCCCCAGAAAATGACGGAGACAGCCGAGGAGCAGCCCGACTGTCCGGTATGTTTGTGCCCCGTGGAGTCGGCCGCCCTGCGCCGCCTGGAGTGCTGCGGCCACGCCTACTGCCGCGAATGCTTAACGCAGCAGGTGAGCACAGCACTCACCAGCAGAACCTTCCCCGTGGAGTGTGTGCAGGAAGGGTGCGGTGCCTCACTGGCCTGGCGGGATTTCATCAACGTGTCCCGCGAGGGTCACCTGACCCTGGCACGGTTGGTGCAAGCTGCCGTGGCGGCGCACGTGCAGGCCCACCAGCAGGCCCTGCACTACTGCATCACGCCGGACTGTCCTGTGGTGTACCGCACTACCAAGGAGGGCGCCCTCTTCGTGTGTCCAGATTGCGAGGCACGCGCGTGCACGGCGTGCCACGTGCTGTACCACGAGGGCATAACGTGCGCCATGCACCGCAGCGCCGAGAATGACGGGAACGGCTTGAACGACTGGATGAGGCAGGACACGGGGCGCAGGAAGGTGTGTCCGAGTTGCTCCACGCCCATAGAGAAGCTGGATGGCTGCGACAAGATGACGTGTGAGGCCTGTAGGAAAGTGCTGTGCTGGCAGTGCCTGGCCGTCTTCCTCAGTGAGGACGAGTGCTACAAACACCTCAGGAACCAGCACGGAGGCTACGGCGGCCACTGAGTCTGACTAGTGACCAGGCAGCGGAGGAGTGGAACAGGGAGGGGAGGTGTACCACTATAATGAGTCAATAAAGGTGTGAGTGTTACCTGTGTGTTGTAACCTGACACAACGGAGCCTGGCTATGCTGGCAACAGGACTGCTGTGTTGCTGAGAGGAATACTACACGCTAAAAGAGAGGGTGGGAAGTAGTAGTAGTTGTTGTTGTTGTTAGAGAGAGGAAATGTAGCAACTTTAACAAAACCGTAATTCAATGAAAAGAAGAAAAAGAAAAAAAAAGGGAGGAAAAGAGGATAAGAAAGAATAATACAAACATTCCTTATATGGCAACACTTATCAGGATTATAATGATATCCCTCCTCCTCCTCAGTACATGAAGGTGAACTGACGAGGAAAGCAATAGGCATAAGGAATTAAATTAGGAACTGTCTTATTTTTGTACTAGAAAGGAATAGTTCTAGTAGTCATAGTAGTTGTTTAATGGATAAGTAATGACTGATAATCTCTCTCTCTCTCTCTCTCTCTCTCTCTCTCTCTCTCTCTCTCTCTCTCTCTCTCTCTCTCTCTCTCAGGCGAAGACGATTTTCTTATTAGTATTTTTTTTATTATCTACTACTACAAATACTATTGAGATCATTTATATTTTAGCAGTAGTAGTAGTAGTAGTAGTAGTAGTAGAAGAAGTACAAGTAGTATATAACTGTTAGAGAGAGAGACAAAGAGAAAGAGATCTACCAGTATCTAGCATCTACTCCCTTCCCTCCTCCCAGTACCCGTCCCCAAGACCCGACCACCTCCCCTTCCATCCCTTCCCTCCCACCAGCCACCACCCGCCCTATCCTTTCCTTCCAACGCCGCCAGCCCGCCACTTCAAATCCGGACCTTTAAATTCAAAAGTAGAAGGTGGTGGTGGTGGTGGTAGTGTCTCTCTCTCTCTCTCTCTCTCTCTCTCTCTCTCTCTCAGGATCTCCAAATTCAAAAGTAGGAGGTGGTGGTGCTCTCTCTCTCTCTCTCTCTCTCTCTCTCTCTCTCTCTCTCTCTCTCTCTCTCTCTCTCTCTCTCTCTCTCTCTCTCTCTCTCAGGATCTCCAAATTCAAAAGTAGGAGGTGGTGGTGCTCTCTCTCTCTCTCTCTCTCTCTCTCTCTCTCTCTCTCATAGTGGAAGACAAAAGCTGGAAGAAGAGGAGGAGGAGGAGGAGGAGATAGAAGAAAATAAGAATAACAAGAAGAAAAGGAGGAGGAGGAGGAAGAAGAGGACTACGAGAACAACAAAGAAGATGACGAAAGAAGGAGGAGGAGGAGGAGGAAGAAGGAATCCTGACCTCTTCCCTTCCTCCCTTCTTCCCTTCCTTCCCTTCCGTCATTTCCTTCCCCCTTCCCAACCCAGCCCACCTGAGAGAGAGAGAGAGAGAGAGAGAGAGAGAGAGAGAGAGAGAGACTTACATAACTGAAACTGTTTCTAGAGTTAAGGGAGGAAGAAAAAGGAAGAGGAGGAGAGGAAGAAGAGTTTGTATATACACGTAGCATCCTCTTGACCCAGAAAATGGAGGAAGAGGAAGAGGTTTGGGGAAGAAGACGAGGAAGAGGAGGTGTGGGGAAGAAGAGGAGGTGTGGGGAAGAGGAGGAGGAGGAGGGGTAGATTTCGATCAATAAACATCACTAGGAGGAAGAGGAGGAGGCTGTTGTTGTTGTTGTTGTTTTCTTTTCTTACTTCTACTATTATTGCTTCTCCTCCTCCTCCTCCTCCCTTTCCTTCTTTGTGTCTGCCTGTCTTTTTATCTGTCTGTCTGTATGTATGTATGTAATATTGATTAATTTGATATGCTATACTGGTTCCAGAGTTGGGATGTTATTCACCTCGGTCGTCTGCTGGTCACCCAGTCAGTCTTCCCCATCACGGAGCGAGCTCAGAGCTCATAGACCGATCTTCGGGTAGGACTGAGACCACAACACACTCCACACACCGGGACAGCGAGGCCACAACCCCTCCAGTTACATCCCCTACCTATTTACTGCTAGGTGAACACACCCCACACATTAACAGCCAAGCCCATTTGCCTCGCCGCACCGGGACTCGAACCCGGGCCTCTCGATTGTGAGTCGAGCGTGCTAACCACTACACTACGTGTGTGTGTGTGTGTGAGCTTCTTCAGGAATAAACATCAGCCACCATCACCAGCTGTTTCCAATCACACACACACACACACACACACACACACACACACACACACTCTCTCTCTCTCTCTCTCTCTCTCTCTCTCTCTCTCTCTCTCTCTCTCTCTCTCTCTCTCTCTCTCTCTCTCTCTCCCTATTACTGTCTTTGTCACCAAGTCACTTATTGCCAACTCTCTCTCTCTCTCTCTCTCTCTCTCTCTCTCTCTCTCTCTCTCTCTCTCTCTCTCTCTCTCTCTCGTCCAACATTTTTTCTCTCACTATCTTTCCTCCTCCTCCTCCTCCTCCTCCTCCTCCTCATGCCACACAGTCTGCCTGGCACCTTGGCCCTCCTTCACCCCTAAAAAGGTCATTGCCAAGGACACACACACACACACACACGCACACACACACATGTAATATACATAAACATACACAAAGGTTTCAATGGTTATATTTACCTTGTTGATGTTGTTGTTTTGTGTGTGATTCACCTCGGTTGCCCGCTGGTCACCCAGCCAGTCTTCCCCATTACGGAGCGAGCTCAGAGCTCATAGACCGATCTTCGGGTGGGACTGAGACCACAACACACTCCACACACCGGGACAGCGAGGCCACAACCCCTCCAGTTACATCCCCTACCTATTTACTGCTACGTGAACACACCCCACACATTAACAGCCGCGCCCATTTGCCTCGCCGCTTTCCGGGACTCGAACCTGGCCCTCTCGATTATGAGTCGAGCCTGCTAACCACTACACTACGCGGTGTGTGTGTGTGTGTGTGTGTGTGTGTGTGTGTAC
>NC_059264.1:3229082-3249082 GCF_017591435.1 Portunus trituberculatus | reverse complement strand
ACCAAATAGTCACCAGAATGAATGTGGAAATGTGTCCTGGTACTGAAGGGGTTAAATGTCCTGTATTTGTTGTGGTTTGGACATCTTACCAGTGTTTTGAAATGGTTAGGTGTTGGTATAGAAATGGAGAGAGAGAGAGAGAGAGAGAGAGAGAGAGAGAGAGAGAGAGAGAGAGAGAGAGAGAACATCTGTCATTGTAGGAGGTAAACAAGAGTAATTTTTGTTACATGTAAGAGTGGTGGTGGTGGTGGTGGTGGTGGTGATTGCTAGGTAGAAGGGGAGACCGTGGTAACACACACACACACACACACACACACACACACACACACACACACACACACACACACACACACACACACACACACACACAGTGCTTGGTGTCAGATTGCTAGCTTTGTAAACTTCCACTTTGCTGTGTGTGTGTGTGTGTTTCCATAGCAATGAATGTCACTTCTTTGGTTTCAGTCTAAGCTATCCTGTGTGTGTGTGAGAGAGAGAGAGAGAGAGAGAGAGAGCTGTGGGAATGTAAAAAGAAAAAAAATAGAGCAATAAGTAAACATTTGCAAGAATACTAGATAACATTTGAAAGAGAGAGAGAGAGAGAGAGAGAGAGAGAGAGAGAGAGAGAGAGAGAGAGAATAAGAAGGAAAGTATTTTTAGAAGAGAACAAAAGGTGAAAGGGTGACACACACACACACACACACACACACACACACAGATGGGGTGGAGGTATCAAGGAATAGTTCAGCTGTGAAAAAAAAAAAAAAAACTCCAGATAGTTTGGAGAATTATGAAGTTTGTAATCTGACATGTTTGATTTATTTATTTATTTATTTCTTTATTAATTTATTTTGAGGGAGTTGAATTATTGAGTGTTGTGATTGTAATGTTGTTGTTGTTGTTGGTTATCATTATCATATTGTTGTCACTGTTATTGTTATTGGTTCACCATATTGCATAGTTGTTATCACCATTATCTTATTTGTCACCATTCTTGTCACTGCTTCTATCTGTATCCCAGCCTGTGTCACCTTAGCTGTCACACAGGTTAAACTATCACTATTACCATGTCTACTGTCACCATTATTGTAGCTTATATTTCTCTCTCTCTCTCTCTCTCTCTCTCTCTCTCTCTCTCTTCAATTCTGTTCTACTTCTCTTCCTTCATCATCACCATTATTATTTTATCATTTCTCTTCATTTATCTCCCAGCCTCAACATTATTAAGCTTTCACTATCCTCTCCCTTCCTTCCTTCCTTCCTTCCTTCCTTCCACCTTCTCTCACTCTTCCTCATTCCTTCCCCCCTTCTTTACCTCTTCATTCATATCTCTTCTTTCTTTTCTTCTCATCAAACTGTACACACTATTACTGTACTTTTCTCATACTACTACTACTACTACTACTACTACTACTACTACTACTACTACTACTACTACTACTACTACTACTAAACACCCTTATCCTTCTTTTATATTCCTGTGTGTCTGTTTTTCACCTTTTAAACTTTATGTTCACCTCTACACCCTCTCCACCCCTTCCTTCACTTCACCAAACTCAACATCCTCTACTCTCTTCCTTCCTTTGTGTGTGTGTGTGTGTGTGTCGAGTTCCTGTGTTTTTTTTTTTCTCACTTCATTAAACTACTTTGCATTCCTTCCTTCCTTCCTTCCTTCCTTCCTTCATGTATGTGTGTTGGTAGTACATGTGTGTCTGTGTGTGTGTGTGTTTGTCTGTGTGTCTAACAAGTCTCCCCCCCCTGCAGCAGGATGGCGGTGAGATCAGCATGAGGATGAGGAACGGGTCTGCCCACGTGCTGCGCTGCCTCAAGGTGTGGTACGACCTGCCCCCGGACACATTCTTCAACGCCGTCAACATCATGGACAGATTCCTCACTCGTATGAAGGTGTGTGTGTGTGTGTGTGAGACAAAACAAATAGGTCTAGTTTTGCTGTTGAATTTAAGTATGTGAGAGAGAGAGAGAGAGAGAGAGAGAGAGAGAGACTGTCAGAAATATGAGATAGATAAATGGACTGTGTGTGTGTGTGTGTGTGTGTGTTAGTAGAAGAGAACAAAGAACAAGAAGGGAGAGAGAATGAATGACAGGAAGAACATTTAGATAGGAAAGAGTTAAATTGTGTGTGTGTGTGTGTGTGTGTGTTAGTGGTGAACGTGCTTTCCTGGTGACACTGAGAAGGAGGCGAGTGTGTTGTCATGTCTGGTAAGCTTGGAACATGAGTATTGTAAGGTCATGTCTGTGTTTAATACTTCCAAACATGACTTGAACACACACACACACACACACACACACACACACACACACACACACACACACACACACACACACACACACACACACACACCACGTAGTGTAGTGGTTAGCACACTCGACTCACAATTGAGAGGGCCGGGTTCGAGTCCTGGGGCAGCGAGGCAAATGGGCGTGGCTGTTAATGTGTGGGGTGTGTTCACCTAGCAGTAGATAGGTACAGGATGTAACTCGAGGTGTTGTAGCCTCGCTTTCCCGGTGTGTGGAGTGTGTTGTGGTCTCAGTACTACCCGAAGATCGGTCTATTAGCTCTGAGCTCGCTCTGTAATGGTGAAGACTGGCTGGGTGACCAGCAGGTGACTGAGGTGAATTACACACACAGAGCAGCAAATTCTAACGTCCTTTGTCTCTCTCCAGGCCCAGCCCAAGCACCTGTCCTGCATCGCGGTGAGTGCCTTCCACCTGTCGTGCCAGTTCACCCCGGGATATGCACACCTGCGGGAGGTGGCCCAGGTGGTGCCCGACACCCGCGACCTCACCACCATCTCCCAGTGCAAGTGTTCCTCGGGGGACGTCACCCGGATGGAGCGCATCATACTAGACAAACTGGACACTGATCTCCGCTGCCAGGCCCCCGTCACCCCCCTCACCCTCCTAAGGCTTCTGTACGCTGCCCATGGTCACCTCTCTGCACCCCTCCTGCCGCCCCACCCCACGGCACACCCCCAGGGCACCCTCACCACTCTCATTCATAAGCTGGAGATCGTGGGGTGTGATGCAGCGGCTGCCACCTTCCGCCCTGCCGAGCTGGCACTGGCTCTCCTTGCGCTGGAGTTCGGGCAGGATGCGGCACACCACAATGTTCACCAAGCCTGTATTGCCCACCTGCAGGCCATCTGTAAGGTAAGGCACCAGGACTCACCACCCACCACCCACCACTCAACATTCACCATTCATCACTCAATGCTCATCTCTTCTCACCACTTACCACCACCACCATCACTCATTCACTCACCCACCCACTCACTCACCATCACACCTGTCTTACCCTCACCAATGGCCCTCAGAATTATTGGTGTCACCTTTGTTGTTGTCTTGCTTCTTCATTGACCTGATACTAACTCATTATTTATAGACCCACACTGACCCACAGGCCCACACTAACCCCTGTAAACCACACACAAACCCCATGATAACCCACACTGACATCACAAACCCACATACACCCACCCAAACACCCATACAACCCCATACCCTCCCCAAACATGCCAAAACCCACTCAAACACCCACACATTCACCCAAACACCCCCAAAACACCCCAGACATCCTCAAGCACCTGCAAACCCACCTCAAACACCCCAAACACCCACACCAACACCATAATACCCCAAACAACCTTGCTCACCCTGTCGTCTCCCTGCAGGTTGGGTATGAGAGCTTTGAGCAGTGTCGCAAGGTGGTTGGTGAGCTGATGGACCAGTATGAGAACCAGCGTCACTCACCACACCGCCAGCGTTTGGTGTGGAAGCTCTCCAATCGCACTCTCCGCCAACTGAGACCCACCGACAAGTTCACCACACGCCTCCCCACCATTGCCGAGCGCCAGGGCCCCGCCAGACCCCCCATCATACGCAGAAGGTTCGTTTTGAATTTATTTTAATGGTGATGTGATTCTTCTTCTTCTTCTTCTTCTTTTATATTGTGTGTGTGTGTGTGTAATTCACTGTTTGATCTGCTGCAGTCTCTGACGAGACAGCCAGACGTTACCCTACGGAACGAGCTCAGAGCTCATTATTTCCGATCTTGGGATAGGTCTGAGACCAGGCACACACCACACACCGGGACAACAAGGTCACAACTCCTCGATTTACATCCCGTACCTACTCACTGCTAGGTGAACAGGGGCTACACGTGAAAGGAGACACACCCAAATATCTCCACCCGTGAACCCGGTCATCTGGCTTGTGAAGCCAGCGCTCTAACCACTGAGCTACCGGGCTGTGTGTGTGTGTGTGTGTGTGTGTGTGTGTGTGTGTGTGGTGCTGCTTTAGTAGTCTCTCTCTCTCTCTCTCTCTCTCTCTCTCTCTCTCTCTCTCTCTCTCTCTCTCTCTCTCTGGAGAATTTAGTTTATTTATTTTTTATTTATTTATTTTTTTTCCATTGTTTATATGTTATTTTTTTAATGGTATTTTTCATGTTTTTTTTCTTTTTATTTAGAGATTAGAGAAGATAGGGAGACAATGATGGTAGATAAGTAGAAGGAAAAGTATTGTTTAATATGATAGTGAGTAAACAAACAAACTGATAAGACAAGATGATGACAATGCTGGTGCTGATAGGACAGTGACTACTACTACTACTACTACTACTACTACTACTACTACTACTACTACTACTACTACTACTACTTTAATTAATTTTTTTCCTCATCTAGCTTTATTCTCTCCTCTTCCTCCTTTTCTTCTTTCATGTTCTTTTTGGTCTTTCTCTTTCTTTTTTTCTCTTTATTATTGTCTTTTGTCTTTTTCCTTCCTCCCTCCTTTCCTCTACCTCATACTTTTCTTATTCTTTCCTTGTCTTTCTTCCTTCCACTCTATTCCTTCTCCTCCTCCTCCTCCTCCTCTTTATATTCTCTCTTTTACCTCCTCTCTTTTGTTCTTCCTCCTTTTCTTCATTATATTCTTCTACCTCCTCTTCTCTTGTATTTCCTCCTCCTCTTCCTCTTCCTTTTATGCTTTGTACTACCTCCTTTTCTTCCTTATATTTTCACTAGCTCCTTAAATTCTTCCCTGTACCTCCTCCTCTTCTTCTTTATTTTCTTTCTACTACCTCCTCTTCCTCTTCTTTATATTCTTTCCACTACTTCCTCTTTGTGTACCACCACCACCACTAACCACCCTGTCTTCTTCATATTTTTCCTCCTCCTCCTCCTTGTCCTCCTCCCACCACCACCACCATCACTAACCCCCTTTCCTCTCCCCGCAGGATGGACAGTGAATGCTCCGAGATGTACATGTCCTCCTCCTCTTCTTCTGAGGAGGAGATGGAGTACGACTACGATGAGGAGTTCCCGCCCCTCCCCACCCCGGCGGCCTCCCTCAAGTCCCCTCGCCGCTCCCCAAGCCAGCAGTCTCCTCACAGCAAGAAGTCCCCAGCGTTCCTCCCATACCCTCAGCTCAACCGCAAACACAACCGGCTGGCTTAGTGTCCCCCCCTCTGGCTTGTCTCCTGTCTCTGGTTTGTCTCCCCTCTCTGGTTTAGTTTCCCTCCGGTTTAGTCTCTCTCCTCTGGTTTAGTCTCCCCCTCTGGTTTAAGGTCATATTCTTAAACCCTTCTGTGCTTCACCTCCACTATTTCAAAAGGCTTAATTTCAGTTGACATGAGTTTTTAAGGTGACAAGATTTCTGTGTTGTTAACTGGAGAAACACTCTTAAAAACCTTACCGATCATCTCTGCGGCACTTGAAAATAGTCGCTGTGAGAGAGTGAACCATTTTTTTAAGAGTGTTTTTATAGTTTTAGAAGCAGATTGACAAGATTTCTGCTTTGTAAACTGGAGACACACTCTTAAAAACTTTGCCAATCATCTCTGTGGCCTTTGAAAATAGTCACTGTGAGAGCAAAGTGTTTTTGAATATGGGTCTTAGTCTTCCCTCCTTATCTTTAATTTGTTTGGTCTGGTCTCCATTTTCTGTGCTCTGATCTTCTCTTACTTTTAGAAGAGGAAGAGTAGGAGGAGGAGGAGGGTGGTGGTGTGGTGTGGTGTGGTGTGGTGTTCTCTTGTGTCTCCTCACGTTATTGGAGGAGGAAAGAAGAGGAAGAGGAGGAGGAGTTGATGTTTTTCTTGTCTCTTCATTCTCTATTACCTCCTCTTACTTTTGAAGAGGAAGAGGTGGAGTTAATAATGTTCCTCTTTTCCTTTACTTACTAAAGAGGAAGAGAAGGAGGAGCTGGAATCAGTGTTGGTCCTCTTTGCCATCACTCTACCTCTTACTGAAGAGGAAGAGGAGGAGGAATTAATATAATTCCTCTTGTCTTCTCTTTGTACCTCCTCACTGAACAAGAGGAAGAAGAAGAGGAAGAGGAGGAGAAATTAATGTTGGTCTTGTCTTCACTGAACCTCCTCTTAATTAAACAAGAGGAAAATGAAGAGGAGCTGTAATGAATGTGGGACAGTTGATCAATTAACGAAGGCATAAAGTTATTTATTTACGTTCTCTATCCCAAGGCGGCGATTGTCTATCTGTCTGTCAATCCATGTGTCTGTCTGTCTGCCTGCCTGCTTGCCTGCCTGTCTCGGGGGTGACCAGCGATTTGTTTGTTTGTTTGTTCAGGTGACTTGGGTTAGTGTGGCAGGGATGGTTTGACACGGCTTGAGTCACACCTGCCCTCTTTGTACCAGGTTTGTTTGTGAAGGAACTGGCAGGGTGGGCAGGGTGACACCACAGGAAGGGAAGGTGAGGAGAGGAAGGGAGGGTTGTGTCATTATTTCCTCCTCCTCCTCCTCTTCATCTTCTCTTCTTTCTGGTTCTTACTCATCCGTTGCCCTCCTTCCTTCCTTCCTTCCTTCCTTCCTTCCTTCCTTCCTTCCTTCCTTCCTTCCTTCCTTCCTTCCTTCCTTCCTTCCTTCCTGCCTGCCTGCCTGCCTGCCTGCCTGTGTCTTGGTGTTTCTTGCTTGTACTGTCATTGGCCTTTCCTTCCCCTCCTCCCTCTGCCACCCCCAATCACCAACACTGCACCGGTGACACTGCCCTACACACACACACACACACACACACACACACACACACACACACACACACACACACACACACACTCCCTTGTTCCATCGTGCACAAAAGTGATAAGGATATAATATACGAAGACTATTTATTTGTAACTGCACACTGGTTTCCTCCCGCTCCCTTACTCACACACACACACACACACACACACACACACACACACACACACACACACACACACACACACACACACACACACACACACACACACACACACACGGCTCGGTAGCTCAGTGGTTAGAGCGCTGGCTTCACAAGCCAGATGACCGGGGTTCGATTCCCCGGCCGGGTGGAGATATTTGGGTGTGTCTCCTTTGACGTGTAGGTGGTGTTCACCTAGCAGTGAGTAGGTACGGGATGTAAATCGAGGAGTTGTGACCTTGTTGTCCCGGTGTGTGGTGTGTGCCTGGTCTCAGGCCTATCCCAAGATCGGAAATAATGAGCTCTGAGCTCGTTCTGTAGGGTAACGTCTGGCTGTCTCGTCAGAGACTGCAGCAGATCAAACAGTGAAACACACACACACACACACACACACACACACACACACACACACACACACACACACACACACACACACACACACACATTATACACATGTGGCCCGTACCCCTGCCGGCAGAGGCGAGTGCCCCACGCCCCGCCACCTGGCTGGCTTACTGGCTGGCTGGCTGGTTGGTTGGTTTTTAATGTTGGTCCTGCACTGTTTTCTTCCTCCGTCTCTGGTGACTTCGTGACCATCTAAGTGATATTGTGAAGGAGTAACTTTGGCTGACATGATTTTATTTTACTTTTCCTGGTGGCCCGGCGGCAGTGGCTGTTGCTGCTGCCACACTGGCTGCCGTGGCGGAGGCTCGCTCCTCGCTTGTGACTGGAAAATAACAAGAAAAAGCAACAAAAAAAGTTACTTTATTGGATGTATGTAATAGTGTATTGTAGCTTTATTCAGCATCTCCTTCAAGAAAAGTACAAAAAAATCATAAAATTTACAAAACCATAACAAGTAAGGTTATACTGTAATGACCTTTTTCCATTTATGTACTAATAATCTCTTTGGGTCCTGCCCGGCCATAGAGCAACTGTGGGCGGCGTCAGGCTGCTGCTGCCGCCGTGCCGCCCCGCTAGTCCCTAGTCAGTATTGTTCTGTGCTGGAGCAGAGGCGCCCACACAACATAGCGTTAGGCAACACTGGTGTGTCTCGGACACAAGGCTGTGATAACCTCGGACAGTATCTGTTGTGGGGGTTGACCGCCGCCCGCCGCGCTTCTGCCCCGTCCCCCGGGGCGCTGCAGGCGTGGCGGCTGGTGCGCCGGGAGTGTGCCCGGGCAGGGCGTGGTGGCGGGGGTCGGGCAGCGGGGCCGCCGAGCGACGGACACCCCGCGGGGCGACGAGTCGCGGCGGCCCCGCCTTGTGAAGCCCGCCCCGAGCCACCGCCACTCCTGCTAGTGTAGAAAAATAACTATTTTGAGTTAATACTTATTTGGGGCGACTCCTGCATGGGGCGCCGCCCTGCGCTGGCTCAGGCGCGCCCCGCTTTGTGGACTATTTATTGGGTGATGGTGGCGGCGCAGCCCCGCCCCGCCCCGCGGCGGCGCGCCCCAGGCCGGGTGGCTGCCACACGCTCCTGATACAATTATATTTTTTATGTAGCTAAGTGTACTGTGTACAGGTGTAAGTTATTGTGAAGGATTTATCCACAAGCCTCGGGCATTTGACAACAACCCAAAGAGCCAAAAACTAAAAAAAATATATATAATGTAGTTGATTCTTGTGTCATACACACAGTTGTCTGCCTCTACACAACAAAAATGAAATAAAAGATGCATATTTTTCTACTCCATGGTTTCCCTTCCCCGACTCCACACTGGGTGAGGGTGAGGCGGGGTGGTGTCAGCCAGCCTGGTCTCAGCGGCTGTCTGCTGACACCGCCAGGACGCTTGGTTGCCGCTGCCTATCACCCCTGGTGGTGTGCTGAGTGTGCCCTGCTGACATTGCTGCTGCTGCTGACACTGCTGCCCGCCTGTCATCATCCCGCAGGTGGCATATCTCTGCTCCGCTCTGCTTTCAGTGTTTGGCGCGTTGCTCTTCAAAGCCTGGTGGTGCATGGCTTATTTCCAGGTGTGTGTGTGTGTGTGTGGCCACCATGAACACTCAACAAACACGTGCAAAACAAATTACGCTTCAAACAGCAAGACAAACACCAAATCAGCGGATTTTGAAAGGGATGCGCGAGGGAGAGAAAGAGGTGAGGCTTGATGGCGCCAGTGGTGCCAGGTAGAGGTAATCACCTTGTTTTAGCTAACTGGTGCACTATCAGGGTAACATCATTTGCTATCAGGGTAATATTATTTAATCACCGTACATATTATGGTAATATTTCTTACATATACATACATATAAACGATCTTTAGAAAATAGTTTTTTTTTTTTTAACAACCAGGGTAATTTCAAAACAAACGGTAACATTAAGGGGAATTAGGGTAAACTTCCCAACTCGACCTGGCAACACTGGATCGTCTAGATGGAGCGCGTGTAGCACATGTGTTTTCATCAATTTAGTGCCCTCCCCCTTGACGTGTGATGGTGGTACTGCAGCCACGCCTCCTGCGCCACCACAGGGAGCGTGTGGAGGAGAAGAGAGCATGGAGGAAGCGCAGGAGAGGCAAGGAGGGCATGAACGTGAGTTAAGAGCAGATTATTGTGTTCTCAAGTTCCGCCTCTCTCTCTCTCTCTCTCTCTCAAAAGTAACATGTCGGCTTATATTTGATGTGTGTGTGTGTGTGTGTGTTCCCATTGAGGACATGAGGTGAGGGAAGTGTTGAAGCCAGCAGTGTATTGTTTTGAAACTTCGGTGTCACACAATCTTGGTTTGAGATGCGTGGCCAAGGTGGAGTTTGGTGTTAGCGTGAAATATCTAGGTGTATGTGGTGTGCAGGGTCAGAACTCAGCGCTGCGTAGTGTTAGAATTAATTAGACCTCCTAGTGATGCTGTGTGGATACTGTATGCTGTGTACTGTATTTTATCAATTTTTAAAATTTATTTTTTAAGTAGTCAACAAAGGAAAATCGTCAGCCAAAAATAGTGTATAGCCTAGTCTGTTTGTGATCTTAATATTTGTACACATCCATCTAGTGAGGCACCTCCTTTACCCCTTCAGTAGTGGGACGCATTTTTACCGGGAGTTTTATGTCAGATTAGACCATTATATTGACATTAGGAAGGGTCTAGGGAGGTCAGAAGATCAATGGCCAGTCTACCATTTTAAATCCCCCACATGAGTTTCTGAAGCTGTAAAGAATCATCAGTTACCAGAATTCATATAAAAACGTCATGGTACTACTACTATTACTACTACTACTACTACTACCACCACTACAGCATTCAGGAAAACAAAGTCTGTACTTCAAACCTTTATTATTATTATCAACAAATACGTAATCTTAAAAAAAAAAAAAATTCACGGAAAAGATACATTTGACATTTATATTTTGCTTCCATGCAGAGAGAGAGAGAGAGAGAGAGAGAAAGAGATGCAGTGGTCGTGTGTGTGTGTTTTATTATGTTGATGTCTATTCCTTAGAGTTTGTATGTTTGTTTGTTTGCATGTGTGTATGTGTGTGTGTGTGTGTGTGTGAATATGTACGTACAAAATACATACAAAAAAATAAGCATGTTTGATCATAACAATAATAATAAAATAATAATAATAATAATAATAATAATAATAATAATAATAATAACAATAATGACAATAATAGCAACAACAATAGAGATAAACAATACTGAAGCAAAAACACAAACAAACCAGAAAAACAAAGAGAAAAAGATAACACACACACACTTATCTATTTATCTTGTTACTGACCTGACAGTATATCATTTATCTATCTATCTGTCTGCTTATCTATCGCAGCGAGGCTCTGGTGGGGAGGAAGGGGTGGGGGGTTGGTGGTGGTGGTGGTGGGCGTAGATCCCTCAGTAGTGTCTCGTCAGGCGGGGGGAGGGAGACCGAGGGGGCGTCACTCCCTGGGAATCTAGGATGAGAGAGAGAGAGAGAGAGAGAGAGAGAGAGAGAGAGAATATTAATAAAAACTTCAATAGATAGATAAATAGACAAATAAATATAAATATGTTTATAGATAAATATATAACACACATAAACAAACTATCACACATACATACATACAGACAAACATAATTACCTGTTGATTACTTAGTTACCTGTCTGACAACCTTACCTGTTCTTTCTCCTACCTGTGTCACCTATATTAGTCACCTCACCTGTCCTTTCTACCCAGATTACCTGTATAATCTCACCTGGACTGCTTTTACCTGCCCCACCTCTTAATTACCTTCTTACCTGTTCTTTCTACCTAAGTTACCTGTATAATCTGCTTACCTGGAACCTTTCACCTTAATCATCTTCTTACCTGCCCTTTCTACCAGTTACCTGTTTCATCTCATTCAACCTTCCTTTCACCTTTTAATGATCTCACCTGTCCTTTCCACCTGTCTATTTTACCTGTTAATTATGCCACCTTACCTTTCTTCACCTATCTTTTCCTTTCATTCTTAGTTACCTGTATAATCTCACCTGGAGCCTCCTTTCACATCTTTAATTACCTCACCTGTTCTACCTGTTAATCATTATCTTACCTTTCCACCTCACACTCGCCTCACCTGCTTCCCGCCACGTACCTGTGATGTGAGGCCGTGCGTGGGCGTGCGTGGCTGCCGTGCCGTTCATCTCCTTTTGGGCGAGTGTGGGCGTGGTCACGGGGGAGGGCGGGAGGCTGTGTTGAAGTCCAGGCGCCGTGCTCAATGCTATCCCACTCTTGTTGGTCTGTGTAATAATGATAATAATAATGATGATGATGATGATAATAATAATAATAATAATAATAATAGGAATTGCAGTACATACATATACATAGTGAAAATATACATATAGGGATTGTGGGAGGCTTAAGACGAGTTTATGCCTCTCATCATGGTGTGTGTGTGTGTGTGTGTGTGTGTGTGTGTGTGTGTGTGTGTGTGTGTGTGTGTGTGTGTGTTTACATACATATATAATTAGGTTAGGTTTGGTTAAGTTTCCTATTCATTAAACACACACACACACACACACACACACACACACACACACACACACACACACACATCACACTCTCTCTCTCTCTCTCTCTCTCTCTCTCTCTCTCTCTCTCTCACAATAATTTCTCTTCTCAATTGTCATAAAGAGAAAAAAAAAAGATCTTTAGCTAAACATTCTCTCTCTCTCTCTCTCTCTCTCTCTTACCAACACTGGGGAGGAGGAAGAGGAGAAGGTGGGGGGCGGGGCGGAGGTGGCACGTCCCCCCCTGGCCAGCGCCCCCCTCTTCCGTGCCTCCCGTGCCTCGCTTCTCCTGACGGCAGTTGAGTCCAGGAAACGTAGCTGAGGGAGGCGGTGAAGGACGTGCATTCTGGAGGAGGAGGAAAAAGAAGAAGAAGAAGAAGAAGAAAAGGAGGAGGAGGAGGAGGAGGAAAGTAGTAGTAGTAGTAGTAGTAGTAGTAGTAGTAGTAGTAGTAGTAGTTGTTGTAGTAGTAGTAGTAGTAGTAGTAGTAGTAGTAGTAGAAGAAGAAGAAGAAGAAGAAGAAGAAGAAGAAGAAGAAGAAGAAGAAGAAGAAGAAGAAGAAGAAGAAAAGAGAAGGATTAATCTAGTGAAGTGAAGTAAAAATCGCGTGCAACTTCACACACACACACACACACACACACACACACACACACACGCGTAGTGTAGTGGTTAGCACGCTCGACTCACAATCGAGAGGCTCGGGTTCGAGTCCCGGAAAGCGGCGAGGCAAATGGGCTTGGCTGTTAATGTGTGGGGTGTGTTCACGTAGCAGTAAATAGGTAGGGGATGTAACTGGAGGGGTTGTGGCCTCGCTGTCCCGGTGTGTGGAGTGTGTTGTGGTCTCAGTCCCACCCGAAGATCGGTCTATGAGCTCTGAGCTCGCTCCGTGATGGGGAAGACTGGCTGGGTGACCAGCAAGCGACCGAGGTGAATTACACACACACACACACACTCAACCACCCAACCCAACCCCCAACACACACACACACACACCTTTCCCTACTCCCAACCCCCCACACCTTCACCCCACCTATCCACCCACACACACCTTCCCCACTCACCTGTACGTCTTATAGTCACGCTCGTCCCCCACGCCAGTAAGTTGGTCTGGACACGCCTTGTTACCGAGGAGGCTCAGATAGCGAAGGTTGGGCAGCCTGTCCCCTATCTGGTCCAGGAGGCGGCCCAAGTCACTCACCTGTGCAGAGAGAGAGAGAGAGAGAGAGAGAGAGAGAGAGAGAGAGAGAGAGAGAGAAATATTAGACAAGGGTGGTATTCAGAATGGCTTCCCCTCTCTCTCTCTCTCTCTCTTCCCAGTTCTCAAGAGTGGTTTTCCTGATCATTATGTAGAAAACTTGTTAATTTGTCACTACAAAAATAAAAACACCTTTAAATTGGAGCTGAGAGAGAGAGAGAGAGAGAGAGAGAGAGAGAGAGAGATTTTTAATTTCCACGTGTCATTTGGTTCAGTACAAGTCATAAAAGTACCTCTTGTTTCCTTCTTCTTCCTCTTCTTTCTTTTTCGATTCTAATATTTTCTTTATCTTCTTTTTCCCCTCCTCCTCTTTCTTTTTTTTTTCCTCACTACCTTCCTTATTATCTCTCTCTCTCTCTCTCTCTCTCTCTCTCTCTCTCTCTCTCTCTCTTTAAATGTTATTTTTTTTTTACTGTTACTCCTTTCTTCTTCTTCTTCTTCTTTTTGTTCTCTTCTTTCTGTCTCCTCTCTTCTTTCTTTCTCTTCTCCTCTTCCTTCTTTCTCTTCTCCTCTTCTTCCTTTCTCTTCCTCTTCTTCTTTCTTCCTCTTCCTCTCCTCTTCTTCCTTTCTCTTCTTCTCCATTATCTTTCTCCACTTCCCCTCCTCTTCCTTTCTCTTCTTCTTCACTTCTTTGAGGTAAAGCTCCATCTGTAATGCCTCCTTCATCATTATCATCATCACCCTCTTCTTCCTCTTAATCTCATTCTTCTTCCACACTTTTCTCTCCTGTCTTTCTTCTTTTCTCCTCTCCTCTTTATTATGCCTTTTTATCTTCATCCTCCTGTTTTTCCTCCATATCTCCCTCCTCTGGTATCTGTTTCTCTCTTCTCCAGGGTTGTTTCTCTCTATCATCATCTTCTCCTTCTTTGTCAACCCTCTTCCTTTCAGGCCTGCTCCTCTTCCTCTTATCTTTATCAGATTTTTTTCTCTTTCTGTTCTTACTTGGATTCTGCCTCTCCCTCTTCCTTGTAATCCTCCTCCTCCTCCTCTTCTTCCTTGATATCCTCCTCTTCCTTGTAATCCTCTTCCTCCTCCTCTTCTTCCTTGATATCCTCCTCTTCCTCGTAATCCTGCTCCTCCTCTTTCTCTTCCTCCTTGATTTTCATTTCTTCCTCTTGCTGCTGATCCTCCTCCTCCTCCTCTTCTTTCTCTTCCTCCTTGATTTTCATTTCTTCCTCTTGCTGCTGATCCTCCTCCTCCTTCTCCTCTTTCTCCTCCTCCTCCAAAAATTGATTGTAAAGATTTAAATGTTTGAAGTCGTTTGTGTTTCCTCTTTTGTTTGATTTCCCATCCTCCTCCTTCTCCTCCTCCTCCTCCTCCTCCTCCTCCTCCTCCTCCTCCTCCTTCTCCTCCTCCTTTCCCTCCTCCTTCTTTTTTATTTTCAACCCATCCTCTTCCCTCTTCTTCTCCTTTTTCTTCTCTTCGTCCTCGTTCTATTTTCCTTCTTACTTCTTGATTTTCATTTCTACCTCTTTCTTGTAATTCTGCTGTTACTGTTTCTCCTCTTCCTCTTCCTTCTTTAGTTTCGTTCCTTTCTTCTTGTATTCTTCTTATTCCTCCTCCTTTTTCATTTTTCCTTCCTTTTCCTCTTCCTCCTTTAGTTTCATTTCTTTCTTTTTCTCGAAATGTTTTTATTGCTGCTGCTGCCGCTACTGCTATTCCTCTTCCTCTTCCTCTTCCTTTTCCTTCTTCCTCCTCTCTTCCTCCTTTTTCTTCTTTTATTACCTTGAACCTCACATAATAAAATTTTCTTTCCTCTCTTCCTCTCTGTCTCTCCTCCTCCTCTTCTCTTTCTCTTCCTCTTCTCATGTGTCACCAAATGTTTCGACTATCCTCTTCTTTCCGTTTGCTAATATTTTTCACAAGTCTTTACATATCACAGTTTTCTTTCTTTTCTCTTCGTTACTTTCTCATCGCATCACAACACTGGTGGAATATTTCGTTCATGTGTTTGGTTAATTTTAAGTTCCTCTGGCGGTCATTCATTCCATCAGGTAAATGTTCTCAAGGCGACTGTGGCATAGAAAGTAATGGTAATATTAGGAAGGGTCTATGGAGGTCAGAAGATTTATGGTCACAGTTCTTTACTATTTTAATCCCCCACCTGAGTTTCCGAAGCTGTATAGTGTATAAAATCACCAAATAGTCACCAAATATGGAAACGCGTCATGCTACTGAAGGGATTAATGGCCGCTGTCTTCACTATTTTGATCCCCCACACAAGTTTCTGAAGCTGTATAAAATCACCAAATATAGTCACCATAATATGGAAACGCGTCATGGTACTGTGAAGGGGTTATACAGTAAACACAGCGGTTTTCAAAAGTGGCGGGAACAACATTACTTTCATCCCGGCAGCGGCAGCTCTTCCCGCTATCTATACTGGGGATTGCTGCCAGCGCTTGAAATTTTTAGAGAGAGAGAGAGAGAGAGAGAGAGAGAGAGAGAGAGAGAGAGAGAGAAAGGGCTCAGCTGACGTCCTGACGCGTACAATACACGTCCCGCAGAGTCGCAGACGCAGTAATCAGATGAGCAAACCGTATTAGTTGTTCATTTGGTGCCTCTGCTTTGCTTTGCTGGTGAGTGTTATCTCGTTAAGCGAATCTTAAGAGTTCATTATTCTTTACTGATATATTTTCACCCTTTGTCATAGTGTATTATTCACTTAAAGACCTTGAAAAAAAAAATACTGATCTTGAGATTTCTAAGACCTATCTTGAAAGATTTTTTCCCAACCGCTGGCAGCACTGAACACTGATACTGGGTGAGTCACAGCCGCGCCACCCACTTCAACCGCTTCCTATCCTGGTCCAGACTCCAGCCAGACGTGTTCGTTCTCTTCACTTGTCTCAACCACACTGCTCTCTCTCTCTCTCTCTCTCTCATAACAGTTAGCCACGTGAATTAATTATCCATAGACTGAACCGCTGCACTTCAAGTTACACTATCACCAGAACCAGGACACTTTACTCAAAAGCACCACTCATTTTCACCACTTCTCTGTCCACCTCCCTAATACAAGAGTTAACCAGTACTCTCAGTTTTTCATACCTTTCTTTGACTCACACTGAGACTCCTTGCCTGTTTCTGTATTTACAACTTCATTTAAGAGGGAAGTTTCAAGACAGTTTTCCCTTATGGCTAACTCTCGAACCTGCACTGGAACTGGCAACTACGAGTACCTTTTTAGCATTTCTCTCTGTTCCCTTGGCGAGCTTTTCCCTCTTAATAAAAACAACTAGAGCGTGTCAAACCACCAAACAAACACCTTTGAAGACCACAGTAACTCCCTGATCTGTTTTAAGTTGCTGGCAAAATAAGTAAACTGTACGTCACTGAATAACAAGGCCAGCACTGACACACTCCCTTCTCACGAGCAAATCATCACTGAACTGCGTGCACGGCTGCATGCACTGTGCTTGCCGAGAGGCCTTGAAGCGCAGTGTTGCCAGATAGAAGCCAGTGTGATACCCTTTGCTCTCTCATCATGACTGTTTTCTAAGGCCACAGAGTTGATTAGCCGGGTTTTCAAGAGTGTTTCTCCATCAGTAGTGTGCAGATCTTGTTAATCTGTCACCACAACTGTAAAGACGTCATTAAAAACTCGTGTGCCTTCAGTTAGTATAAGTGTGGCGCGGAACGGTTTCAGATTGTAGGACTAGAACACACACACACACACACACACACACACACACACACACACACACACACACACATCATTGTTCTCTGTATATCACCAAAGTACAAATAATGATAACACACACACACACACACACACACACACACACACACACACACACACACACACACACACACATCATTGTTCTCGGTATATCACCAAAGTACAAATAATGATAACACACACACACACACACACACACACACACACACACACACACACACACACACACACAATCATTGTTCTCTGTATATCACCAAAGTTCAAATAATGATAACACACACACACACACACACACACACACACACACACACACACACACAATCATTGTTCTCTGTATATCACCAAAGTTCAAATAATGATAACACACACACACACACACACACACACACACACACACACACACACACACACACACACACAATCATTGTTCTCTGTATATCACCAAAGTTCAAATAATGATAACACACACACACACACACACACACACACACACACACACACATGTCAAAGCCATGATAACAAACAACAGATTAGGAAAGGGTGGAGTGACAAGGCTGGCAACAGTGGGCGGGGTTGCCAGAGCGGTGTGAGGCAGTTCAGAACACACTTGTCTCATACCTGTACCTGTATTACTGAGGTTATTGTTCCGGGACACTTCCACGACGCACTAACACTATTTCAAAAGGTTCTAGTTGAAGGTACACGTGTTTTTCAGGGTGTGTTATGCCCGTATCACACGGTCACGTATACCCGCGACAGCGTGTCGCGCGTCTGGAATATCGACGACCACGTCCCGGGCAGGGTTGCCAGACACTACACATGAAAAAAGGACAGACCTGCTTTAAAAAAAGGACATTTGCCTCCAAAAAAGGACAGCACAACAAAAAGTGTGTGTATTATATATATATATATATATATATATATATATATATATATATATATATATATATATATATATATATATATGTGTGTGTGTGTGTGTGTGTGTGTGTGTGTGTGTGTGTGTATGTGTTTAAAAGTGTATAACAGCAGAGAGAGAGAGAGAGAGAGAGAGAGAGAGAGAGAGAGAGAGAGAACTTGCAGGGTTATATGAAATTTAACAACATTTAGGCTAGACTGGGAGGCTGGGAGTGGGAGCGCTTTTTAAGGAGTTGCCGGTTGCTTATTATAGTTACCAGTCTGCGATCCCACAGAAAAATCATAAGTTTATAATATGCTCGATTTATTTTCATATAACACAAGAACAAATATGATAAAACAATAAAAGATAGGAAGTTGCAGAAACAAATTTATTGACTGCGTGTTTGAAGGTTTGACCGGATCCGTGGTTCACAATGAATAAACAAATAAATAAATAAATTTTGCTGAAAAAAGGACAGAAAAGGACAGATTTTGACTGTCCTTTTTTACAAGAAAACTTAAGGACAAACAGGCTAAAAAAAGGACAGACTGTCCTTAAAAGGACAAACATGGCAACCCTGCACGTCCGTCCCAGAAAACGCCGATTTTCAGAGGACAGCGGGTCATAGGGAATGATCCAAGACCGTTGTCCATTTCCCGCGACTGGAAGACCGTCGTGGAAAGAGTATAATGAACATACTCTTCAAAAATACGGAATTATTTTTTATAATGCTTTATTTGGCATATACTCGTATCATCAATATAATGGTGTAATTTTTCTTGATTTGCATACCCATCACTTATACGATATTCATTAATTACCTACAAATAGTATCGGATTTTGTTTTGATTTGTTTACCACCACAAGTGCTGGACTAGCCACCTTCGCGTCCAAATCCTTGCCTTCCTTTCTCGTTTGTTCTGCTCTTGCAGTGCAATTGCATAAAGTCCAACAGCTGGCTGGAGGGACAAATTAACGTGATTTCTGCGCCATTAATCTCTCCAGTGGCATGACGCGTTTCCATATTCATTCTGGTGACTATTTGGTGACTACAGCTTCAGAAACTCATGTAGGGGTTAGTACTGGGACGCATTTTTACCTTGAGATTTGTGTACGATTAGACGATTTTATTGACATTACGAAGGGTGTATGGAGGTCGGAAGATTAATGGCCACAGTCTTCACTATTTTAATCCCCAACATGAGTTTCTGAAGCTGTATAGAATCACCAAATAGTCACCAGAATAAATGCGAATACGTGTCATGGTACTTTGTATATTCCTCTTGAAACATCTTCCTATACCTCCTCCTCCTCTTGAAACATCTACCTTCCTTCTCGTTCTTCTCCTCCTCCTACTCTTGAAACATCTTACCTCGTGCTCCTCCTCCTCCTCCTCCTCCTCCTCTTCCTCTTCCTCTTTCTCTTCCTCTTCCTCCTCCTCCTTCCCTTTGCGTGAAAAATGTCCTTACCTCCTTCTTGCCCGTGAAACATGTCCTTACCTCCTGCTCCTCCTGAATCATCTCCATACCTCCTTCTCCTCCTCCTCCTCCTCCTCCTCCTCTTTTTCTATCTCCACGTCCTCTTAACAATGTCTTCCTTTTCCTTCTTCTCCTCCACATACCCCCCCCCGCCACCCCACGCACCTTGTTCTTGTTGAGTGACAGTGTGTGGAGTGTGTCGAGGTGGGGCAGCGTCACACCGTCATCTATGAAATTGTTGTCCAGCACTAACTCCTCCAGGTATGGGAAGCGCTCCAGCCCCTCCAGAGACCTGTTAGGGAGGAGGAGGAGGAGGAGGAGGAGGAGGAGGAGGAGGAGGAGGAGGAGGAGGAGGAGGTTAAAAGTACGTGAATATAGAAAAGGAGGAAAAGGAGAAGAAAGAGGAGGAGGAGGTTGTTACATGTATATGGCGATAGAAAAGGAAGAGGAGGAAGAGGAGGGAGGGAGACGTTTCAGGAGGTTGTTAAGAGTACGTGGAAATAGAAAAGGAGGAGGAGGA
>NC_059264.1:3194082-3204082 GCF_017591435.1 Portunus trituberculatus | reverse complement strand
TACTCCTCTCTTTTATTTTCCTCTCTCTCTTATTTTTCCATTCTCTCATTTTTCCATTATCTTATTTTCCTCCTTTATCTCCTTTTCTCCCTTTCATTTCTCTTTTCTCTCACTTTCTTTTCTCATTTTCCCTTTCTCTTATTTTCCTCTCTTTATTTCCCTTTTCTCGTATTTTCTCTCTTAATCCTCTCTTATATTCCTTCTCTCTTTTCCTCTTACATTGCCTTTCCTCCTTTTTCCCTCCTTTTTCCTCTCTCATTTTTCGTCTTCCTCCATATATCTTTCTCTTTCTCTCTTATTCATTTATTTATTTATTATTTATTACTATTAAGGCTCGCGAGCTTGGCCAGACTGAGACCCAAGTTGTGAACGAGACTGTGGCCGATGAGGAACTGAAGACCATTTGAACTGTCCTGGAAAAAAGCAACAAATTAATAGGGACAGTCGAAAAATACAAGTGTCACCCTTAAAAAGCCTTCATTTTCTACGGTGACCAGAGAAAACTAGTACTTTTTAACACTAACTACGAAAAAAAATACGCGGTTTTGAGGGGAACTTGAGAATAATACCTTAATAAAAACGCTAAAATAATACGAATACAAGGCCCACGCTGAACCCACAAGCCTACATGATAAGGGATCCACGCCTCCACCACCACCAGAGCACGGAAAAACAGCGGAAAGTCACGTAGAAGCGAAGGAAAATAGAAAAATATTAAGGCTTGTGTGGTGTACTGTTGGGGTGAAGGAATCCATTAGTGTGACGGAAAATGCTGCTTATCCAGGTGCCAATGGGAGGAAAAGGGCGCCGTGTTGCTTCCATAAGGTAAAGAGAGAGAGAGAGAGAGAGAGAGTGAGAGTCAAGGTTGTCATGTTCTTTATATTTGTAGGTAATAAACATCCGTATTTTGACAAGGTTGTGGTTGTGGTTGTCGTATTATTATTATTATTATTATTATTATTATTATTATTATTATTATTATTATTAGTAGTAGTAGTAGTAGTAGTAGTAGTGGTGGTGGTGGTGATGGTTGTTGTTGTTGTTGATTTTATTAGTTTTATTATTAGTAGTAAAATTTCTTATTACCACTATCTCTACTACTATTCTACCACCACCACCACCACCACCACCACTATTCTTCGTAATCACCATCAATTCATCATATTTAATTCTTGACACTATCTCTCTCTCTCTCTCTCTCTCTCTCTCTCTCTCTCTCTCTAAAAATGATGGTGATAATGGTGAGATGATGGTGTTGATGGTGATGCTAGTGGTGTTAATGGTGATGGTAATATTGATGTTGGTGGTGGTGATGATGGTAGTGATAATGGTGATGATAATGGTGATGATGGTAGTGATGACGATGGTGGTGATGGTGATGATAATGGTGTTGATGGTGATGATAATGGTGTTGATGATGATGATGGTGATGATAATGGTGATGGTGATAATGGTGACGGTGATGGTGATGATGATGGTGATGATAATGGTGTTGATGATGATGATGGTGATGATAATGGTGATGATGGTGATGCTGATGGTGTTGATGGTGATGACAGGTGAGCGAGGCGCGGGGTGGACAGGCAGATACCACAGGGATGAAGAAGGAACGCAGTTTTGTCAAGCACCACCACCACCACAACCACCACCACAACCAGCAGCAGCAACAACAACAACAACAACAACAACAACAACAACAACAACAACAACAACAACAACAACAGTACCACAACAACAGCAACAACAACAAGAATTATGTGAGTATTCTTGAGTCATTTCAGTTCATCATCATCGTCATCATCATCACCATTATCATCACCACCACCACCACCACTATTAGCATCAACAGTAGCATCACCATTAACACCACTAGCATCGCCATTATCACCATCAACACCATCATATCACCATTATCATCACCATTATCATCATCATAATCATCACCATAATTTCTAGCGAGAGAGAGAGAGAGAGAGAGAGAGAGAGAGAGAGAGATTTGATTTTCTTTATTTTTAATCTTTTCTTATTACACAAAAGACACTCATTATTTTTTTTTATTTCCTTCAATATTACAATTTTCAAAGAAGTGATTTTCCGTTGACCTTTTTCTTCGTTTTTGGATAAGGAAGGTGGCAATGGGGAAACTTGGCTCTTCCATAGGTGTAGGCTGGGCAGTGTAGGAGGAAATAGAAGTGGCTCACGTCTTCCTCTCCTTCCTTATCCACGCCACACGTCACGCAATCTGCTGGGCATCTAATCTCTCTCTGTCTCCAGTGTTAACCCCTTCACTATCTTGACGTGTTTCCAGATTGACTCTGGTTATTATTTGGTGATTTGGTGATTTTATACACCTTCACAAACTCATGTGGGGGGTTGAAATAGTGAAGACTGGCCATTAATCTTGTGACCTCCATAGACCCTTCGTAATGTCGCTAAAATGGTCTAATGGTACACACTACAGCTTTTTTTTTTTTTTTTTTTTTACTACGACGTCCCCGACGGTCGTAGGAGTGCTGTCGGCGGCAGCAATGATGTCTTTTTAACGGCTTTTGTCCTGTCGTAAGATGTGAGTCAAGTGGTACGTCAACGCGGCGTTATCGCACGATGTGATAAGATGTCCTTGTTGTCACTCGACATCGTAGACACATACGACAATCGACCGCTGCGTTCGACTGTCGGGAAGAGTCACGACAAGCAAAGCCATTTCATCGGGTGTACGATGACGTACAATGACATACGATGACGTTATAGAGAGATACGATGTCGTACGTGCTGCTGACGACATCGTTCGACATCGAACGAGTCAAAAATCGTTAAAATGTTGAGTTACGACTGGTGTTTGAACATACATTTGGCAGTAACGCACGGTAATGTTGTCGCTAAGAATCGTGGTGACCAGTGTGACACACCGGGCGTTGTCGCCAGTAAAAAGAAAAAAACAAAACAAAAAAAAACTCCAGTTTACCCACCGAAGACGATGGGACAGAGGAAGGGCATGATGGGTATGATGTCCCATCGTCGTTGCAAGATCCCTTTGGGAAATCCTTAGACATCACAGGCCCATTGGACATGAGTATGGAGGTGGACGTCCTTCGTTTTGCGAGTCCTTCTTGCACTGAAATGCTCCCAACCGTTACGACAGTCGTATGCAACGCAGAAAACTGTCCTGTACGACCGTCGGGGAGTCGTAGTGAAAAAAATGGTGTAGTGTGATCCAGCATGACTCATTCACGCTTCTGTGTTGTCAGCCACGAGACAGAAAAAAAAGAAAAAAGGAAAGAAAGAAAGATAGAAAGAAAAAAAAGAAAGAAAGATAGATAGAGAGATATATATAGAGAGAAATAGATAGATAGATAGAGAGAGAAATAGATAGATAGAGAGATAGATAGATAGATAGATAGATAGATAGATAGATAGAGATAGATAGATAGATAGATAGATAGATAGAGAGAGAGAGAGAGAGAGAGAGAGAGAGAGAGAGAGAGAGAGAGAGAGAGAGAGAGAGAGAGGACAAGGAAGACTAACAAATGAATCTTTTTCTGTCGCGTGAGTGTTTGTCTGTTTGTTTATTTTGTTTCTATCTTTGTTTTGTCTATTATCTATTTACTTATTACTTTATCAATCTATCTATCTATTCCTCCTCCTCCTCCTCCTCCTCCTCCTTATCTATTCCTCTCAATATTTCTTTCTTTATTTCCTTATTTATCTTATTTTTCGTCTAATTATCTATTTATCTATTCCTTCTTCTCTTCCCTCCTTCTCTATTTGTCTCTACTTTACTCTCTTCTTTCGTCGCGTGAAGAAGGATATCACACACACACACACACACACACACACACACACACACACACACACACACACACGGCCCGGTAGCTCAGTGGTTAGAGCGCTGGCTTCACAAGCCAGATGACCGGGGTTCGATTCCCCGGCCGGGTGGAGATATTTGGGTGTGTCTCCTTTGACGTGTAGGTGGTGTTCACCTAGCAGTGAGTAGGTACGGGATGTAAATCGAGGAGTTGTGACCTTGTTGTCCCAGTGTGTGGTGTGTGCCTGGTCTCAGACCTATCCCAAGATCGGAAATAATGAGCTCTGAGCTCGTTCCGTAGGGTAACGTCTGGCTGTCTCGTCAGAGACTGCACCAGATCAAACAGTGAATTACACACACACACACACACACACACACACACAGATTTATACCTTTAATCTATATATCCTCCTCCTCCTCCTCCTCCTCCTCTTTGTCTTCTTTACTTTCAAATCTCGTTACTTTCACACGTAAAGAATAAGGAAAAAATCTTAGGGGCTTACTTCCTCCTCCTCCTCCTCCTCCTCCTCTTTTTTCTCTTCCTCGTTTTTTCTCTCCTTAATCCTCCTCCTCTTCTCCTCATTTTCATTGTTCTTCTTCGTTTACTTTTTCTTTTCCACTTCCTCCTCCTCCTCTTCTTCCTCCTCCTTCTCCTTCTCCTTATCTTTGTTTTTCTCTTTCTCTTTCTATTATTGTTTCTACTACTACTACTACTACTACTACTACTACTACTACTACTACTACTACTACTACTACTACTACTACTACCACCACTACTACTACTACTGCTACTCGTCACTCGGGCGCTGGCGTTGGTGCTGATAGGACGCGTGGCTCCCTCCTTTTGTTGGTGGTTGGTCTTTTATTGTGTTTTTGCACATTTAGTTTTAAGTCACTTTTACTTGGCTTTTAATGTTTTCATCTATTCTATTGTGTCCGCACTTAAATGTTCATGTTATGGTGTTTATTATGTGATCGCACGTAACTCTTTCACTGCCAAATTCTGGTGACAGTGGAGGTCCGTGTGCTTCCTACCTCATTGTTTTGGTGGTTTGATCATTTGATTGTGTTCAAGCCCATCTCATTTTAGACCTGTTTGTTTTATTGATTTTATTATTTGTATTCTCTCTTTTAAAGTTTCTGCATATCTTGCTATTGTGACTGTATAAGGTGGGATTGTGTAGTCAACTTGCTGTTAATTGGTGTTTCGTTTGCTGTGTGCAGTGTCTCGGACCGGTGGTCTGGTCTGCTAACTGAACTCCATCGTTCTGACTTACCATTACACATATATGCACTTATTTACTTGTGCACTACTTACAGCCTGCATATGGGCTATTTTATTTCGGCATGATGACTTACTGTGCAGTTTGTCGGCAAGGCAAGAGTAATGTTGATGTTCGACAACCATCCTTGCCGTGTTGTCAGGCCTGCTTCAATAAGCATGCTCTGGCCTCTAATTCTGCTGCCCATCACTGTGCATGCATGGATGGTGGTCCCATTATTGTTAATGAGGTATTATGTTACTTATCCACAAAGTTACGTGATAATGTACCTCTCTCTTCCTATGTTAAGCACATGGTACAGTGAAATGGGGTCTCTAACAATGACTTAACAACTGCTGCGGAGTTATACTAAACTTGATTCCTACGCATGAAGCCTCGTTGGATGATAATGGGGATAATTTTCCTGGGCGCCGCGAACTGGTGCTTAAGATTATTGGTGCTCTACAGAGTCAGGAATTTAAACAACTGGCTATCAAGCCTGTATTTGTTGCTCTTTCTCTTGATAAGCTTCCACCTGCTTCGTTACCTGCTGCTGTTCCCACTTTTGATAGTTCGAGTGTAATGCAGATTATTGATGAATTAAAAGGTGATGTAAATACAGAGATTAGCAACTTGCTCACCCAGGTTGTCACACATGAACAGCTGGATGCTAAGCTACATACATTTGGCTCAACAGTGGCTAACGTACGTGAACACCCCTCAGTTAATGCAACAACTCGGCCTCTAGTCCTTCATCAAGCATCTGCTACAACACAGCAAAAGCGTCAAAACAGTTCTAGTTCTAATATTCAAGACGCATCTCGTGCTAAGAAGCCTCCTATCACTGCTGTTTCAGCTTCTCAGTCTACTAGTACTGACGGGGATGGCAGTATGGGAGGCGTGGGTGAGAGTGGTGACAGCAGTATTACATGGTCCACTGTAGTGTCCAGGCGAAGGCGACAGGTGGTGAATGGAACGGGCACTGCAGAGACAGCTCAATTACATGTTGGTCGACTGCGTGTTGTACAACCTACTACAAATTGAATCAGGAAGTCACAATTTTTAGTTATATTGCTATCATAAAGAGAGAGTTCAATATGAAGCTACATAATCTTTACAAAATTCGTGGCTGCCTAAATGAGTTTGCTGCTAAGGCCATTGTTCAAGCTGTAGTTGTATCAAGACTTGACTATTGTAATAGCCTTTTATATGGTGCCACTGCCACAGATATCAACTGCTTACAAAAATTGCAAAATTCGGCAGCTAGGTTTGTTTGTGGCGCATCTCGCTACGACCATATTACTCCCGTTCGAAAACGACTTCACTGGCTTCCTATAATGCAGCGCGTGGTGTATAAGGTGGCTCTAATTGTTTACAAGGCCCTGAGTAATGCAGCCCCATCTTACATCAGTGAGCTCTTGTCCACCTATGTACCATGCCGACATCTGCGCACAATTGACTTGGGACTCCTCCAAGTCTCTTATACTGCTTCTTGCATGGGGGATAGGGCGTTTGCTGTTGCAGGTCCAAGACTATTCAATAGCCTGCCTACTACAATAAAAACTGTGAGAGCACGACCGAGTTTAAAAAGGCCCTAAAAACTTTTCTTTTTCGATCAGCCTACGACAGATTTTTATGCCTTGTTTTTTAATGCAAATTGATTCTTACTAAATCTTACACATTGTTTTTAGTCTTATAGTGGTTTTATCATTTTAATTTTCCTTTATCTGTTCTTTGATTTTAATAGTTCGTAGTTTTCCCTCTAGGTTTTATTTTTTCGATTGACCTTACTTTATCAACTGTCTTATTTCTAAATTCATTATTTTTATTTCTTTCTACAATAATATGCGCTTTGAGAATTACATTTCGTGTTTTTGGAAAGCGCAATATAAGTACTACACATACTACTACTACTACTACTACTACTACTACTACTACTACTACTACTACTACTACTACTACTACTACTGCCACCACCACCACCACCACCATCACCACCACCACTCGACGCCCCAGAAGTGTGACCACCATTTAAGGTGAACACTAAGTATAATTCACTCTGTCACTTCTTCTGGGCCCACGTGCACCTTGCGAGCGTGTTTCCCGTCTTCACTACGACCACACGACCTGTTGGGGGTTATGGGTCGTACTGTGGTCGTAGCTGGTCGTTATGATATTCTTGTGGGATGTCAGAATGTGTATTTGAGTTCATTTGGTACATTGGGGTTGTTGGGGTGGTCATACTGGGGTCGTGCTGGGAACGTGTAGTCGTGTTGGGGTCGTACTAGGTTGTGTGGTCGTACTGGGATCGTGTAGTCGTGCTAGAGTCGTACTGGATCGTGTGGTCGTGCTGGGATCGTAATGGGATCGTGTGGTCGTGCTGGGGTCGTACTGGGATCGTGTAGTCGTGGTGGGGTCGTCTGGGGTCGCTAAGTGATCGTAGGGAGGTCGTGGATGTCATGTGGAAGTCGTGGAAGTGTTTTGAGGATCGTGTTGAAGTCGAAGGCGTGTCGTTTTGAGATCGGTGGTCGTTGAGAGATGGGTGGGTCGTTGGCAGGTCGTTAGAAAGTCGTTATCCTATCTTAATGTTATGCTATGTTAGACTGGGTTAGGTTAGGTCATGTTAGGTCAGGTGACAGGTGAGGTGAGGTGAGGTCAGGCTTGGCTGGGTCACGTTACGGTTGGTCAAGTGTTTTGGTGATTGGTGTATTTACGAAGGTGATGACAAGGTGTTGGTGAAGCTGTACACGGGCGGCGAGAGCGTTAAGGCGGACAACACCATCATCACCACACTTGCACACCACCACACCACAAAAGGAAGCAAGGAAGAGGAAGAAAACAAAGGAGAAGGAGGAGGAGGAGGAGGACGTGACTGCTTGAAGGTGGCAGAGGAAGAGAGTGAGAGAGGGAGATGGAGAGGGAGAGGGAGAGGGAGGGAGTGTCACGTGTCAAGCAGGAAGGGAAGATGGAAGTACGTCAAAGTGTCCAGGCAAAGCAGGTCTGTGTCACGTGTGGCCTCGCGGGTCTTCCTTCGGTGGTGCAGCGAGGTGTGGTGGGCCGCGCCGCGCCACACACCAACAGAAGCGTCCCTCACCCCAACACGACACGTCCCCGCCGGCTGCTGTCTCTGCTCTGCCCTCGCCCTCCGTCACGCGTCGCGCCACTGAGGTTCAGGAGGAAGGAGGGAGACACACGGAGAGAGAGACAGCGACACAGCGAGACAGAGAGAGTGAGAGTGAGAGAGCGGACACAAGACACAAGGATCGAGGAGAGATAGCAACACGTGCCGCCAGTCAGTCAGTCAGTCAGTGAGTAACACCGTACGTTGTTCGCACTGGCGATGTGTTTTTGTCCTCCTGTCCTTGAGATTTGTCCCCAGACCGCCCCACGCTGCTCTCTCTGCCCCTCGATGCCCCAGCGGGGCCCTCGTGCCTCCACGCTGAGCAACGCCACTCCTGGCCCACACTGAACTCACACACTCCGCGCCACGCTGCCAGCCTCACAGCTGTCACAAGGCTCCAGTTGAAGTGACTTGGTTTGTTGAGAGTGTTTTTACAGTTCTATTGACGGATTAGCAAGATTTTTTCGTTATTAACTGGAGAAGCACTCTTGAGAGTCCGGCTAGTCATCTGTGTGGCCTTTGGAAGCAGCAGCAGCAGCAGCAGCAGTGGTGGTGAGAGAGCCAAGTGTTTCTCAATAGGAGCCATAGAGTGGTGGCCCGAGTCAGTCTTGTGGAGAGGGCCAAGTCAGTGAGCTAGCCTTGACCGCTTCTGCAGCTCCTCATTGTGAATCGAAGTGGTCCCCAGCGCCCACACACGCCAACACACACGCCTACGACACGCAGGAGGGGAGAATTAGAACATTCCCGCCTTGTAGCCTCGATAAGAAGAGAAAATTGGCCCGTTTCGCCAAAGCAGCCATTTCTTGTTGGTCCACCCACAGTGACAGAAGAGAGGAGAGGAAGAGAAGAACGGTAAAGAGAGAGGAAGATAAACGAAAGTAAAACAGACAAAAGAAGAATTATCCAGTATTTTCAAGTTTCTCCATCTCCTTTATGCCAGTTTTTGTTGTCTTGGTAAAGGAAAAGTGAGAATAATACTGATTACAAGCTAGCTATCGACTGGAAGCTTAGTGGGCCTTGCAATATTTATTTTTTTTTCTCTCCTCTCATTTTCTACTGACTCCATTTTCTCTCGCCCTGAACACCTGAAAAAAGCTGAACATTATCGCTAGAACACTCTCACTCAAGACTTGATCCTACAAGCACGTAGAGAGGAGGAAAGAGAAAGTGTTCTGCCTAATCAACACTCAAGACAAGACGAGATTGTTAAAATTAAATCAGACATTACGAGGATTTTGTGAAGAAGAAAAAGAATTAAGAAGCAGAGAAGAGAATAAAAAGAAGTTGTGAAGAGGAAGAAGAATTAATAAGAGGAGAAGAGGATACAACCAGGATTTGTGAAGAGGAAGAAGAAGAATTAAGAAGAGAGAAGAAGAGGATAATACCAAAAGAGAACCAATAGAAATAATAATATACGAGAAGGACGATTGTTTTGGAAGAGTTTGCATAGAAGAATAGTAAAGAAAAAATAATATTACGAGTATTTACAAGAATAATAAAGAAAAAAAGATTATCACGAGTATTTACAAGACAGAAAGAAAACGAAGACAGAAAGAAAACGAAGACAGAAAGAAGATTGTTTTGGAAGAGTTTGCATAGAAGAATAGTAAAGAAATCAACTATAAAGAAAAAAAGAAAAGAAAGTTTGAGAACATTCACAAAACAAATAAAAATATAAATAAAAGCATTTAAACTATCATTAAAACAAAGAAGATTAATATCAACAGAGAAAAATAAACAAAAATAACAACAATTTGACAAGATCCAAATAGAAAAGAAGACAAAGGAAGGTAAACAACAACAACAAACACA